>NC_091828.1:100195000-100357500 GCF_038994185.2 Dermacentor albipictus | reverse complement strand
TCATAACGAAGAAAGCAGGCATCACCCAATATATTGCAATTAAATAATAAACCACGGAGTATATGCGCAGCAGCGGCACTTATAACACTCGCAAAAAAAAGATAAACTGGCATCTCGCACCTTCTTTACAGCTAAATAAAACACTGTATAGAAAGCCTCTAGACTTTTCTCTGAGAGATCAATGGATCATCTGTAGGGCATGTAGGGTAATAGAAAATGCGCAGATGAGTTTTGTGTCTTTTTTTCGCCTCAGTGCTCCCTTCAGTTGATAGTCGGCGTTCGTGTTGTCCACTTCTCTACTCTTGTGTCCTGTCTGCACGCCTCACTTCTTTTTTGCATAACGTCTGTAGGTGGCTTTTGGAGTTGTGACCTTACGTTTATTTGTCGACTCTTGCCCGGAGGACATCTTTCAAGAAGCCCAACCCGTAGTTCATAGATTACAATAGACCAAAGGAAATCAACTCGCTAACTACGCACTTCCTGCCGGCAGACAAATTATGAACACCGCATGTAGCCGAAAAGTCGCAAGTTTAAACAAAGCAAATACGTCTACAAGACGTCCATCAAAGTAGTACAGACTAAATTCATTTGCATAGAGATAGCCCCCTTCGTCTTATGCGGAAAAAGTAATGATGCATTACGAATGACCCGCTTCCAAGGCCCCAATGAGAAAGGTTCGTCGAGAAGACATAGGTTCTTTCGAAGACAGTAGTAACAACTCTGCTACAGCAGATTCGCCGCGAACTGGTTTCTTCACGCACCAAGTTTCGCGAGCGGTAACGAGCCCTGTCCCTGATGTTGTGAAAGAACTAAAAGAAACTCGCTGTGCAAGCCCGGCTCTTGGAGACGCAGCTGGGCTTTCGAAACTATATGATCTCGCTCAGATGAGACTCGAATGGGTCGACCTCTTTTCCCTTGTCGAAGAAACAGAACAAAACGAAAACACACACATACATTGCATTTCGCTTTCTGGCGATGCGAATATTCAGAGTAAAACGGCTACGTAAATTTGGTCGTTGGTGAGAAAGGTCGCGTATTGAAAATATTACGCAAAAAAAAAGAACATTAAGCAAACTTTCGAGATTTGCAGGCATCTCATACAATAGTCTGTTTCTGTATAGATTTTTTTCTATTAGTCTGCACAGTATAGTTAAACAACAAGTAGAAAAGAAGGTGGTTACAAATTTCAAAGACGGACGGACAGGCACTTACAGACATTCCTTTGAGAGTCCGAGGATTCAAGGTTGCTAAGAGTGTGTTTCACTCACGACTCTGCCAAGTTTTTTTTTTTTGTACACGTGCACTATTCAAAGCACACCAATTAACCTTTAGGGGAAAGTATAATAGCAGCGGCGGCCGTCACATATTGTGCGGAAAACATGAGCTTTCAAATTTGGAGTACTTGAATGAGTACGACCAGCAAAAAAAAAGAAGTTCTGACCTACCGCATCCCTTTTTTCCTTTTATTCTCCTTCAAAGTGTTGTCAAATCGGGCTCGTCGACCACTCGATACAAAAAAACGAAAGTACGAACAAACAAATGAAAGTTCAGGTGGCAACTATTAGCTTGCTTGAATTAACCAGAATTTCATGGTTTCCCTACGCACATGAAAATGTCGCAAGCTCTGATCAAAACCGTAGCCTCGTGCTCGAGGTCCAATCACTCGAGTTCTAAAGGGTCAAGAGAGACAAAACTGTGGCGGCGCCGATGAAAGACGTTTTAATGGGCCCTTCAGAACACCGCGAAACGTTTTGAAGCTACCTCAATTAACCCGTCTTCCTTTTCTTTCCTTTTTTTCTTCCTTCTTTTGAGCAACTTGACCATCTTCAACAAAGCCCGCTGTTATCGCCTGTTTCTACAGGCTGCTCTTTGCAGTGCCATCCTACTCCGTCCCCACCTTTTTTTCCCTTCAAGGCACGAACTTTCGGAAACAACGCCCTTTGGCCCGCTAATTTCCACGTTTTCCTTTTCTTTCCTTTTTTCCTTTTTTGAGCAACTTGAAAATCTTCAACAAAGCCCGCTGTTATCGTCCGTTTCGAAAGGCTACTCTCTGCAGTGCTACCGCCCCTCCACCCCCCGTTTTTTTTTCCTTCAAGGCACAATCTTCCGGAAACATCACCCTTTGGCCCGCAATTTCCAGGGATTATCTCGTCGTCGCAAACAACGGATTATTATCATTCTCTTTCACTTCATTTTTTTTTCTCTGGCTGCGAGCTTTGAGCTATCGCCACCAGGGGCAGGAAACAGGACAGACGCTCAGCAGGAAAAGCTGCTGAACAAGGCGCCCATTAAGATTTCGCTAATATCCGTCTTCGCTTGCGTATCAGCCGAAGCCGAGATACAGGAATGAAAAAGTAAGTCGACCGAGAAACTTGGAAAGAAGGGTCGGGCAGGCGCTTATATACGTTGGGCAAAAAAACAGGAACGCCGAGTTTTCCCCAATTCCTAAACCCTAAGGGAGTTGGGGAGGGGGGGGGGCGAGAATTCGCGAAGAGTCCCGCGGGAGCAATCCTGAAGATTCCCGCGGTGACACGCTTGAGACGTAAAGTTTTCATTTCGAAACGAGCCAAGACGAGACAAGTGCGCTCGAAGACGGCGGGCCACCTTCTTTAGGAGGGCGCAGAAGTCATCGTAAAACAATCAGGCGAAAGAAAGGAAGGGAGAAAGAAAGAGATATAGAAAGAAGGAAATAAAAAAAAGAATAAAGAGAAGGAAGAACAGGATGGATTTGAGAAAGAAAGAAGGACGAAATGAAGGAAGGAAACAATAAAAAAGTAAGGGAGAAAATAAAGCCACGAAGGAAAAGGGGAAGAGGATTGAAGGGAAGAAAGAGATGAAGCGATGAAAGAACGAAAGCACAAAAAGAAATGAAATGAGGAATGCAGGGGAAAAGTGGACCGAAGGAAGAAGCAAGGCAATGGACACAAAGAAAAGACAGGCGTGAAAAGGATGAATGAAGTGAGCGGAGGAAATAAGGCAAGCGGGAGGGGAACAAAGGCACATATATGCCCCGTACGGTAATCTTAGAAATGAATTAAAATCGGGGGTGTAACGGTACCGAAACAACGCTTCGATTATGAGGCTCTGCGGCGAGCCTCATAATCGCCTAATAAGAGCCTCCTTTTGACCACCTGGGGTTCTTTAACGTGCATCCAATGCACGGTATAATACACGGGCGCGTTTTCCTTTTTTTGTACTTCACCCCAACCCAAATGCGGCCGGCGAGGCCGGGATTCGATCCCACGACCTCGCGCTCAGCAACGCAGCGCCGCAGCCACTACGCCACCACGGCGGGTGCACCATAATCTTATATGATCATATAGGTCTATATGGAAGCATACAGGTTTTCACGCAGGATCTGATAGGATCATCTAGGATTGGGGGTACAGGCAATATGGGTCACAGGTGATTTTTCAGTGGCGAAATGGAAAGAAAACAATTTTTATGAAGTAATGAAAAACGAAGGAAGGAAGCGAGGAAAGAAGAAACTAAGGCACGGTAAACAAGAGTCATGCCACTCCATCCAAGGACTCTCGCTGCGCCAATCGGTTTACACGGGGAACGCAGAGAACGTGAAAGATTGGACGGAACGGAGCGTTAAGAGTACGGCGAGAGAATAACTGAACCTGAGAACGAGGAAAAGACGGACAGGAAATATATATATATATATATTTAATAGGAGAAAAGCATGGAATTCAGTGAGGGGATCTGAAGCGAGACGATTGGTTTTTCCAACGAACCGGAAAGCGCAGCGATCTTCAAAGCGACGCGAACAAACACGATGGGGAGTACAACAAAAGAGCTGTCCGAAATGGCACGAAAGGAAGCTCAAATAGCAGAAACGAGAGAGATGATAGAAGCGCCTTTCCCGGAAGCTTTACAACGCGCCTCGTTCCGCGGGAAGCGAGGGGTCATCGGCTGGGGGCGAGGTTCGCTTCGGATTGCAACGACGGCACCGTTTCACGGAGGACAAGTATTCAAAGCGCTTATTACGAACATTAAAACATAATATACAAAGTTCACTCTCATAATGTCGTTCCGCGCAGTCTCAAAGAACTAAGTGGAACGTACCCGCAAGAATGTTTTCGCTTAGCGGAACCTATTCGGAGCGAAAGACCTCGAGCGTCGGCTCTTCCTGCCTGTCGATCTTCTTGGTGCTGTTTCACTAAGAAGAAGATTACCTTTTATGTCGATTCATATCACTATAACTAAGTGTAAAGCCCCATTACGTTCAATCTGAACAGGTTTCCACATGCCTTCCGCACAGGTGCGGAAAACTGCGTTCTTGCCGCACACATGTAGTAACGAATTTCGGTTTACGAGGGGGTCCAGGCGAGCACCGTGAGCCGAAATTCGTGACGGCTGCGTGCGACACCCGCATTCTTCCACACGTCCGCACGCGTGCGGGCGTGCGCAAAAACACGCGTGTCCGAAAAAATGCCCTGTATCCGCACAGCCTTCGGCACGGGTGCGGAATGCCGTGCGGATTGAATGTAATGGGCTCCATACATCTTAAAGGGACACTAAAGCGAAACAATAAATCAGTTTGGACTAATGAAGCATTGTTTGAGAACCCTGCAGGCAGTCATTTCAAAAGAACAGCTTGATTATTAGATGAGAAAATGAATGTCCACGTATGAGTATTTGAATTTCGCGCCGAAACCCCAGCGCCGGTACGTCAGCGTGACGTCAGGGATTCCAAAGTATGTTTTCGCATTCGGGCCGCGTTGGCTGAACAATGGTTCCCGAAACTTGCCATGTTTAATATTCGGTTCCTTTAGAACACAGTGTAGTCAATCTGTACCGCTGTATATAAATAGTAGGCCCTAGAAGATGCCATCGAAATCCAAGACGTCACAGCCCCCAGGTGCGGGAAGATAAGTAGGGCGTCGCCAGCCGTATTTCGTTCTTGGGCTTTTTCTGGCCTACCAAACGTCTTATCGTTGTAAGAGCGGTGTTTGTGGTGTTGTAGAACGGTAATTTACTGATGCAGAAGAAATCATTTTTCACTTTAGTGTCCCTTTAACCGTGTCCCTCATTTTCACCGACTGGAACATACTTGCAAAAACAAAAAGTAAAAGTACAATATGTTCTACTTTGTGTAACTTACGTGGAACGAGTTCACGACTGTATATTTATTTACTTGTTTATTCATTTATTGGATCCCTCGCCGAGTCTCGTCGATCTGGCGATATATCAAGGGGACGCTGATCTCGCGCGACCGGGCTGTGAGGTGAAACAGGTAACCAAGGCAAACAGAAAAGAAAGAGAGAAAGAAGGAAAGAAAGAAGGAAAGAAAGAAAGAAAGAAAGAAAGAAAGAACGAAAGAAAGAAAGAAAGAAAGAAAGAAAGAAAGAAAGAAAGAAAGAAAGAAAGAAAGAAAGAAAGAAAGAAAGAAAGAAAGAAAGAAAGAAAGGAAAAGGCACCCACCCTACGTATCCCTGTTTGGAGCCTCGCGTTTCGGGACTAAGACTCGACTTTCAGGAAAGACACTCGAGGCCACAAATAAAAAGACGAGGGTTAATCAACTTGCGGCTAAACACGGAACGCTCGGAACAAGTGGGTACGTTGCGCAAGCGCTCAACACGACAGTCCGGGCCGTCACCGCGCCGCGGGCAGCGGTTTCCGCCACGGCCGCCAAGAGGCGCTCCACGCCCTCAAGGAAACACTCGGGAACACGGACGAAAATAATTAGGCGGCTAAAGCGAACAAATACCTGCCGACCTCAAAAGGGGTAGACAAAGAATGGATGAAGAGGTCGGGAAGAGAGAGAGAGAAAGAGAGAGATAGGGATACAGGAAGGCAGGGATGTTAACCAGTCAACAGTCTGGTTGGCTACCCTACGCTGGGGGATGGGAGAAGGGGAAGAGAGAGAAGGGAGAGAGAATTATTATTATTTGTTTTGAACACATATACACATATACACAGGTATTAGGAAAGGGAAAGCGAGGGGTAGGCTGGCAACTGCCACCGGAAGGGGCACTACGCCTGCCTACTCTTCTGAAGGGAGGTGACAGCAACACAGAAATAGAAGATAGGAAGGAGGGGAGGAGAAGGTGCAGATACGTGTAAGGAAAGCACTTGAGTTAAAGCCGCTAGTTATCAAAACCTTGTACAAGGTGATCGAAACCGTAGGTAGACAACCAGCAGTCATCAAAGAGAAAGTGAGAGCGAAACACAGAGGGTAATTTGGTTGTCAAAGATGTAAGCTAAGAAAACTGTGCAGACTTACAAGGAAGGAACGGAAGAAATGAGAAACGAAGATCTGTAGGATAACGCGATGGGCATTTGAGGGCATTGCTATTTCAGGCCCCAGCTGTTTGCCTAAGGACGACAACATGTCGGAGCAAGTATTCGCGACAAGACGAGGCATGTGTATGCCGCATCGAAAATCCGGGGACACCTAAGCCCATCGTAACGGAACGCGAAGGCATTCATCCAGTGGGACCCGCGATTAACGTGGACCTTGCGGAAGTGCTGCAATTTAACGCGGATGGAAGCATCAAGCGGTCAGCAGTCGAGATAGGCAAGATAACGTTTACGGTATTCGTGTAAAACAATAGGTGGGAAGAAATTGATAGGACCGGGTCCGTCACGGGGATGCGTACTGTGGTGTAGAGGTTTTAAAGGAAGAGAGAAAAGATTAAGGAGACGTGACAAAATGCTCGATTGGTAAATATCTACATAGGAGCAGGAGGAAACAAGCCAGGCTGGCTACCCTGTGCTGGGGAAAGGGGGTAAGGGGAATAAAAGAAAATAGAAAAAAGACGTTACAAAGAAAAGAAAGGAGCAATACGAAAGAGGCATACGCCACTGCTGGAAGTCTCTCTCTAAGACCAGTTCTCCACAAGAAGCGCAACGACATTTCAAAGCCTTCTGTGCTGAGGACCGTCTCGGCTGCCCCGTCTCGAAGGGGATGCCAATAAATCATCATAACCATCATATCAGGGGCCCTCTTGTGTACACACGCTCAAGCTCTGTTTGAGCGAGGGCATGCGTACGAAAGCTCCATATCAACTATTATTATTATTACTATTATTACCGTTGCATGCGTGCCGCGAAGGACCAGTGGGAGCACCGGAAACAATCGAAATCCGATGTAACCCAGACTTCTCTACAAAAATTATTACAGGGCAAACAACGGCGGCTGCCATCGTTGAGTTACCATGACAACGACAGGTACAAGTGGTGCGCGGATTGGCACAATCTTCGCGCACGTGACTTCAGACGCTCTCCCGACGTTACGTACAGCGCATCGTGTCCAAAAACTTTTGGGAAATTACTGGCCACATAAACGTAGCAAAGAATCGACGAGTACCGACGCACATACGCGGTCATTGCCGATCGTTGCGCCCGTAAGGAAAAAGAAAAGTTATGGGGTTTTACGCGCCAAAACCACTTTCTCATTACGAGGCACGCCGTAGTGGAGGGCTCCGGAAATTTCGGCCACCTGGGGTTCCTTAACGTACACTTAAATCTAAGTACCACGGGTGTTTTCGCATTTCGCCCCCATCGAAATGCGGCCGCCGTGGCCGGGATTCGATCCCGCGACTTCGTGCTCAGCAGCCCAACACCGTAGCCACTGAGCAACCACGGCGGGTGACACACATAAGGAATTATTCCGTTTAAAAATCGATCGACTGTCGCAGAAGTCGCAAAACGCCGTACGAAGCCAGAATGACGAAGCGTGGGCAAAAGCGCGTACTGCACATTAGTTCTAGGCTGATTGAACGGCCAAGCTGCTTGCAAGCCCTAGCAGACACTACAGCGTCAGGGTTCTTTTTTTATAGCAAGTTGTGTGCAGACACCCTTTGCGAAAAAAGCGCAGGGATCAATATCCAAACACGTTCCCGCATGCGTATACCCTTGGCAAAAACTATTATAAAGGAGATCTGTCGCCTCTCTATACCGACTTTCTGCTGCGTTCAACAGACATTCCGTTGAAACGCAACAGAAAAAGAAGTGAGGTTTTTTTTAGCGCACGAAAAGGGACGAAAGACGGCGGTAAGACACGTACACAATACCAACACGCCCTAACCTACGCTTTTTCAAGAAAAAAAGAAGATATCGCGCGTGGTTTATGCAAGGTGTGGCATTGGTGTACGGGATCGACAACGACGGGGGAGGGGCACATTCGGAAGGAGAAAACGGCGCACTTAGGACAACTTCCGCATTCCAGACACGTCGCTTGACGGGCCGTGCGAACGGCTTCGGTGTGCGCAGGCGAATTTTACAACCCCCGTTCGCGCGCTGTATGCAAAACAGCTGGCGCAGGGAGGGCAAACTCCTGGGAGCGACCGCGAACAACAACAACAACAACAACAACAACAACAACAACAACAACAAAAAACATGGACGCGGGATCGCATGTGGCATCTGCGTGCCCCTTGGAGTTGACGGCCGGACAAAGACAGAAGAGACAATGGCGAGAGGTTGAAATCGTCGAGAAACGTTTCCCGGGCGTCGCTTCACGAAAGTAGTGCATACGGAAAGTTTTATTTCTTATCCTTTTTTAAAATTACATAACAAAGATGAAAACATCGCCCATGGCAGATAGCACCACATTCTAGTCCTGGAGCAGGATTATACACGACAAGGCGGACATGACTTGCACGAGAAATCGAAATGCCTCATCCACTAAACAAAAATTTCACTTCATCAAGCTTGTTAACTAAACTGTTTACGAAGCATCTGAGCATATAGGAATGGCGCAAGAAAGAAAACAAGAAGCTCCGCCGAGGAGTACAGTCTTCTAACTCTTTAAATCTGGCATGTCAAAGACGACGAGGCCGCCTTTGACAAGTATAGGTCCACCTATCGTAACGGCGGCCAGCCTGTCCGAGGCACTTTACCAGCGTGTTTGAAAAACTTTTTTTATCAGACGAACCAGTTGTTTGACCACAATGCTCTAGCAGCACAAGGGGTACGAAAACCCTTCTAGGCGTCAAGAGGCGTTACAGACAGCGAGCCGTGCATTCCCCGCGAGCGCTAAAGGGTTTAAGCGCGTCGATCGATCAGTCCGACAGCTCAGCTGTCGTCGCTGATGGCGATCGCGATGATCTGGCGGCGACGGGCAGTCCCTCAAGCCTACAGGAACAGCTGCCGCAAATCGCTCTCCGGGGTCATTAATCGTTAAATGTTGCAAAATCCAAGGCCTGGCGCCTACTATTAAGGTGTGAGAAAGGGAATAGAGAGAGAGAGAGACGGGTGGGGGAAAGGAAAAGGGCGAGGGACTACGGCGTCAGACGCGTCGTCGTTCCAGACGGCGTCTCACAGAACTAAGGGCGCTGGCACAGTTCGGGAAAGAAACGGTGCACGGCGTCTTTTCTCGGGGTGAATACAAGAATACGTGTATAAATAAGAAAATCGTGGGCTTTGTTGTTCCCTTAGTTGCCGCCGTCACGCCAACTGCGCGCATGCCCCCCCACCACCACCCCCTACCCCAGGCGCGGGAGCCAAAATAAAACGGGGCCCCCACGCTCTGTAGAGGCGAGCTAGGCCTAAAGCAGCGGAAGACACGACAGAAAAGCGCGGAGACCGAGGGAAAACAGAAGGTGGGCGAGCGAGGGGGCGTATGCGAACACATATTCTTTTCGAACCTCGCGTAAAAAAAAAAGAAGAAAGAAGTGTTGCGCGTTTTCAGCGCGAGACGGTAAACACGCGCGCGGGGACAAGCGCGTGCACAAACACAGGCATGCCGAAAATAACAAGCAAGCATGCAGTCCCGCAGAAACACGCGCACACACGCAAACACAGGTACAGACATACAGACAGAGTCTTATACCGATACACGTGCACAACAACAAACACAGGCGCGCAAAAAGCACACGAATACAGGCAATCGAAAAATAGCAACAAACGCACAAACACAAGCACACAGACACACACAGTCGTACAGACATGCGCACACAAACACAGGTATGCAGAAGCGCACACGTACAGGACACGCTATTTCCTGCATGGCGATTAAGTCGTTTTGGCCCAGGGGGATTCGGGCCGCGTGCTCCAGAGAAAGACCAAGTGGCGGTGCGCCCGTTAGCAAAGGGTGCAGGTAGGGGAGGAGAGGACGATCCTCCTCCCCCTCCGACGACGACTCGACGAGGTGTGATGTTCAAGGTGCTGGCAAGATGGGCTGGGCCGCGAATACACAGCGCAGCTCTGAATCCTAGCGCGCTAACAGTTGTTATTCTTCCTGCACAAAACACGGGCAGCTGCATAGAAAACGGGGGGATCGCGCGAGCGAGTCAAGTGTAAGGACGGAGCTTCGTCACTTCTGTTTCGTACATGTTTTCGTCTGCTTCTGCGCAATTCGGATTCTTACCGTGGGCGGAAAGCTCGGGGAAAAAAGAAGATTGCCTCTAAAGATTGCCTCTCACTCCGGGTAAACTTGGTTACGACTCGGCAAAGGTCTGACGATGGCAGGTAATATATTTAGCTTGGCTGCATTCGGCGTTGAAGTTTTGGGAATACGGCACCACCGCATAAGTACACTGCAGCAGCCGATCGATCGTTCAACATGAATGTTGTTTTAAAATGTTTTTCTTACCTGGCACGAGCGTTCTCCTAAAACGGACACTGTATGTTAAATCGGCGAAACGGTCGCGAAAACTGGAATAATATCTGCGTGTGCTTTGATTGAACAGTGCGTCACCAGGTGGCGCTACCAGCCCACCAGCTCGCGCATCCGCGCACCGCTGTAAGTGTTTCGCAAGTGGTAACACGTACACGGATAGACTAAATCCTTTAGCTTCGTTGGGGTCGCCGCTTCGTCCCCAACTCGTTGAGCGCACCGACGCGTACCAACAACAATAAAGAAAGAAAGAGCAAGTGTTCGTTTTGTAGTGACCCGACGTTCTGAATCATCGGCTCCTGATCAGCGAGCAACGCGCGAGCCCTTTTAGTGGGATAGCGAGTATATGGGCACTGCAGGCGCACTTTTGCCGTTGCCGTCGCCGTGATGTTCTCCACAAAGTCCAAGAGAGACAACACCGTCGCCGAGCGTCGTATGCTGTGTGTGCGAGCGAAAGCGTGCGAGGGGAGCCCACGATCGCCGCTCAATCTAGCGCGCAAAAGGGAGGACAGCGGGGAGAGAGCGCGCCGTCTTGCGTCGCGCGCGAGCCACCGGGGGGAGGGGAGGGAGGAGACAGCGTTGTACTCCGGCAGTAACTGCGTATTGCGCCGCCGCGCGCACGCCTTATCTTGAAAGTGATCTGCGTTGGCGACCGAGTCTAGGCGGTCTATAGGTGCGCCGAAGGCTCATACCTTTGTGTGTACTGCGTTCTCGTTGCTGCTGCCGCACTTCACGCCAGGGTTCTGACAGCGAGTCCGCGGTCATCGAGCGTGATACGTTCACGGTTGCCTCTGCGCGCTGACGCCATGCTTGATAATTTAGTTAGCGAATGTTTGCAAGATTGTACGGCCGATGAAACTGCTATGCTTACTTCGTATAGCTGTCTGCTAATCTCCTAAGGCAATCGATGGGTCGCCTTTCAGGCGAAACTGCGACATCTTTACATGCGTCGAGGGGAGCCATTCTTCCTCCAGCATGTCAGTTACGAAGCTGTCCACAGATAAAGCGGTGGGTAAAAGACACTCAAAGTAACCATTACATCAAGGTACGGTAAGAAATCTCTGGAATGTCTGCAGCATAACTTTTGCCGAGGAGTATAGAGTTTTTCTTACAAGAGAGAGAGAATGGCGCGGACATAGCAGCGAATAGGCCACCGCTACCGTGAAGATGCGGCAACCAAATCGCGGCGACGCCTTACGTAGCGTTAAATAGCAATCAACAGGTTGATAATTCATATTCAACCTGTTGACGATAAAACGCAATTATGCTGAAACCTAACCTAAATTGAACTTTGCCTCATTCTACTGGATTCTTAGTGGGATAACTTAAGCTCTTCACACCGCTACGTCACAGGGCCTCACTCACTCACTCACTCACTCACTCACTCACTCACTCACTCACTCACTCACTCACTCACTCACTCACTCACTCACTCACTCACTCACTCACTCACTCACTCACTCACTCACTCACTCACTCTCTGAATGATTCTTTGACTCGTGCATTTACTGACTCAATCGATCAAGTACTCGTTCACTGCGGGAGCGACTGCTCTGACACAAAGCTGATACAATCAGCAGTCTCCGTTGGCGCCGTGCCCAAGATCAGTTTCTCGGATGCAAGCGAAAAACAAAAGATGGCGGCTCGGCAACGTCACTTTAGGAACGTATGGAGAAAATATGCGACGCACCCACGGACACAGAAGTATGCGCCTTTAGAGATATGTAAAAAGGGGTTATACATCACACTTCAGTTCGCCAGTTCGCTCGAAGATTCGCTTACCCGCGGGTTTCACGGGGTGAAGAGCTCTCGGTGTGCAAATGTCGACACTTCGAGTAAAAAAAAAAGAAAGTTTGTGTGTGTGCACGAGAGAGGAAGTGCAAATAATGAAGACGTCGAAGTTCGCCGTTCTTCACGCCACAGTTTTTCCGCAGCATCAGAGATACGGTTTAAGTGCTACTGCCCTCCAGAGACCAACGGGCGTTCATCTTTCAAAAGGAGAAGCAGAAGCAGACGAAAAAAAGAAAGAAACAGACGAAAAAGCGTAAGAGATCAGAAGCAGAAGAAAGAAAGAAAAGGAAACAGAAGGAGCAGAAGAAAAAATAAACATGATAAGTAACACACGAATGGGAAGGGCCAAAGCAAGCTGATGCATAGAGAAGCGTACGAATAAGCAGAAGGCAGGAGAAGCAAGGGCAGAAGTATAAAATGCAGAAGCAGAACAGACAGAAGAAGCAGAAGAACAAACACAAGAACAAACAGAAGGAGCAGAAGAACAAACACAAGAACAAACAGAAGGAGCAGAAGAACGAGCTGAAGCAAGAAGGAAGCAGATCAACAAGCGGAAGGCAGGAAAAGCTAAGTGCAGAAGCACTAGCAGGAGAAGCAAGAGCGAAAAAAAAGAAGCAGAAGGACAAAACGACACAAATTGACCACTGGCGCACTCTTCCGGAATTAAGGCAGCAAACTGCAGCAGATGAAATGGGGCACTTCTGCAAACTAAGCTCAGCACATTTGAAGCCCTTCCGGTTTCGCCATCGCCGAATTGTGTTTTCGCAACGCCGTGTAATCTAGAGAAGAGCTGACAGAGTTTTCACTTTAGAGTGAAGAGCTTATGTACATAGACTCCTGAAGCAGCAAGTCTTTGGTGCTGGTTCTATTCAAGCTTTCGGGGCAAAAAGAAAGAGGCAGCCACAGAGATAGTAGCAGAAAGATGCTTCTTTAAAAAAAGCTAAAAGTTTTAAATGGAGATTATAATTACTGTGAGTCGAGTGTTGAAGAAACACACACACCCAACACACACACACACACCTCCAGCGCTCGCTGGACTTGCGACCAAAGAAGGAAAGCCTAAAAATAGCTTAATAGTCATAGAACCACGAAGCTAGCGCATGCGGTCACCCACGGATAGGATTTAATCGCCACAGGTATTAAGGCGCCGCGCCGCAACTGCCACTCCCGCCACACCGTATACACAGCCACACTTTTTTCCTTCTTTCTTCGCACGAGTGAAGCACGAGAAGAGGGCGATAGAGAGAGAGAAAATACAGAAGTCGTGACTGTAATTCGGAAAACATAGAGCAGATTAATGGCCGCGCATTATAAGGTCCCGTGCGTGCCTCGCCATGGGCCATTAAAAGATCCTTATCCCGCTCTCGATGAACACGGCATTCGCGTTGTTTGTCGGACAGGTTTGGCGCTCGAATAACGGTTGCTCGGTCGCCGATTATAGCACGCTCTTCCTCGAAAGTGCCCCGACGGCTACTATAAAAGTACACCTCCGTCATTAAATAACCTATACAAGTCCGGGCCATCTATGCAACTCTCAAGAGAGCCTCTGTGTATACCAATCCGGCGATTACTACATACGGACAAAAATCCGAAGTAGAGCCACAAGAAGGAAAAGCAGCTGGCACTTTTATAGTGGATGACAACGTCATGATCGAATACAGGCTCCACCCGCAAAAAGTAAGTGCGCCTGCCCTTTGCTGCTGAAAGACAGCCTAGCCAGTTGGAATCCGCTCATAGCTGAGTGGCTTCGCTGCGATAATGTAAATGCATAGATAATCGGGGAAATAAAAGATCGTTGGTCCGAGCGAAAATATTGTGTTTGGCTGAAGCATTGGCGCAAGGGTGAACCACAGAATTTGGTAGCACGCTCAGGTTCCATCCTAAAACCAGTGACACAAAGCCAAATCTGTAAGGTAAAATGGCTGTTTTAGGGCTGCAACACACCGCTTGGCCATGTAAATAAATAAAGCTAGTGGGCTGGCGCATGCGTTTTCGAGTTCGATAACGTACATAGAACCAACTATTGCGCGTTAATCTGCCGCAGGTAACGTTGCTACCTATGCCCTCATCACTGCGTGTATTCTTACATGTTCATTTAGTCATCGACTTTATTCGCGTATCACGATCCACTGTGAATAAATGCGTCAACAGATGCGTAACTCTGTTCGACGCAGGCGCCATCGAAAGGAAGACGTTGGGAAGATTATGCGCGCATTTCTCATGAGTCGTTGTAATTTAAACTAATCACCTTTCGATTTAACGCGCAATTAGTCACGTCGCGTCAGCATTATACACGGCCGCGTAATGAGGTAGATGAGGGTTGGACACGCCACTTGCGACGATGTGTGTCAGCTCGCTCACTTTCACTTCAATTTTCCTCACATTTTTTTTTCTTCTACAGTTGACATAGATGTAACAATTAAACTTTCCCGGTATATTTGTTTTCATTGACTTTCGTTTTCCCTTTTTTTCCCATACGGTATAAACGTTCCGGTCCTACTACGACGAAATTTGTGTTGTAACGACAACCGTACGTCTCAAAATACTGCAATGAGCATCCATCATCACGAAGAACAGCTCTTTGCGTGTATCTTTCAGACTCACATTACTATTACTACTACTACTACTTCTACTACTACTACTACTACTACTACTACTACTACTACTACTACTACTACTACTACTACTACTACTACTAACCAACTAACTAAATAACTAACTAACTAAACACAACTACCATTTCTATATACTGGCAAGTAGTATGTTCAAAGGAGCTCGATTAGAATAGAGCGTTTCGCAGGGCATTCTCAAGTTATGCTCCCGTATGTACTGCAACTACCAGTAACTGTGTCAAATAGTAGCATTTAAAAGTGGGACATCCCACGCCCTGTGGAAATCGGTGTTATGCGAAGCAGTGCGCGCGAAGCCTACCAAGTTAACGAAACGACCATGAGAGCATCAAGACAGTAGGCGGCCGTTTCATGGCCTACATGACATGCATGTCAAGACGTTCACGTCATCACCCATCATCTATGTTCGTCATACACTCTTGTCATACTATGCCAATTTTGGTGCATACCAAGTTAACTAAACGACTATGAGAGCACCAAGACGTAGGCGGCTAGATAGATAGATACTGTCAAAGTGATCAAATGTTCTTCGCATTTCATGCATTTATTAATGTGCTGAGGTTGCCTAGAAGATTAGGCTAGTGTACGGCAGATGGCGACACATTTTCATCAATTTGGCACCTGTCGTAACCACGTGAGAAATACCTAACAGCCACTCCTGTTTGAACGCAAATCAGGCGCGACTAGGTTCCTACGAGAGAAAAAAAAAATGTAATTGAACAACAGGCAAGTTAAGTGGCTCTCTCAACAACCTCACATCACCACGTACGTCGCTTTCGGTGGCTTGCGCAGAAAGATGGAGGGGCGGCGTGGGGGTGAGTGGGAGAGAGGGGGGAAGGACTATTAAAGTGAGAAAGACAAACCCTCCAGAGGTATTCGCAATATGCCAGCGATGTCTCGCATGGACCGGTTTCTCAGCTGTACGGCGACAGTAAAATGGAACAATCTCCGCAGCCGAATGCTGTAGTCAACAACTCGGTACGCAGCTGCGGCGACTGCATTTACGCAACTTCCGCGATTTCGAAAGAGGTACACGCGACGAGAAGCTGCGGAGCAAGCATTGTGTGCGCACTCACGCAAAAAAAAAAACGGATCAAGAAGACAAAAGAAAAAGGAAAGAATGGGAGGAGGGAAAACGGGAAATCAGTTGCAATTTGCCACTTGGCAAAGTTTCTCCCCAAAGGGTCGGCAACCAATATCGCTGCGCACAATGGTCGAACTCCCGTGGGCGTGCTTCTGCGTAACTGGACCTCGTATTGAGGACGCCCTCGGGCGCAGATGGGATACGTCCCGTGTTTAGTGTATAGACCACGTGGAATTTGCGTAAGCGCCGAGCAAGCATCAAAGCGACCGCCTGCACGGCACGACAAAAAACAATCCGACAAAAGTGATGAAATCCCCTTTTTTTTCTTTTTGTTCTAGCCTCCCACCGTGTTTGCTATCGAAGAAAACAAAATAAAAGAGAGAACGGAGAGGGCACGTGGCAAAGAGAAAGCTGGAAGGTTGCGAAAGTAATAAACAAAGGAAAATAAAGAAAAAGAAACGGAACAGTGAGGAAGCAAGGCCAAGAAAACTTTGCGAAGATGCGAAGTATAGGGTCCGCAATTCAGATTGTGGGCTACTATAGGCGCAGTTATGAAATAACGTGACTTCATTACAGCCACCACGAGAGGAGGAACTGCGAACCGACGTTGATGCTGAGTCCCTTTCAGCCGAACAAAGTGGTGACTTCTGCTCGTCTTCCTCAAGCCGCCTGTCACACCGCTGGCTCAGGTTCGCGTAACGGACAGGTCAGTGAGAGAGGAGAAGCACGCCCCACGATAAAACCAAACCACTACCCGCCTTCTCCGTCGGCCCTAGCAGTTAGGCCTCAACGCTAAACGCCCTGCGGCTGTTTGGGCGACTGCAGCAGCCGGGGGATACATTGTTCCGGGGAAGCCTGGTCTGCAAAGCCCTGGGGGCGTCGCGTCAAACAAAGCAGGGCAAGTAGGTGGGGACGGGGGGGTGTGAAGAAGTAGAAAACGACGAAAAAAACGGATACAGCCTTCACTGCGATACAGTGTTCTCACCTCAATATGTCGTCGTTCACCTTTAAAAAAAAAGTTGCAAACCACGCCGCGTCTCGTGTCTGTGAGCGCTGCAGCCTCGCTGTTGTTCCCTCGCCGAGCAGGCCAACCAATCACAGAGGAGCACGCGCTCACAGCCGGGTTCCCTGCGGCACCACCAGATGGCGCTCGCCTTCGCGCATACGTAAAGCCCCTTAAACTTCGTACAGTAGCGACACTCTCCTCCTCCGCCTTCACTCCTCGTTTCTCCTCTCTTTCACGCTCACTCCTCAACCCTGGCGCCGCCTACACTGCTCGAGCGTAGCAACGGCGCCAACATACGCTCCTCGCCACTCCGTAGGCGTTTCTCGAGCAAAAATGGCGCTGATGCACGGCGCGAGGGCCCACGTGATGCTATTAGGCCAATAGCGACGCGGCGTCAGCCTCGGCCAGAGCGCCTGAGGAGGAGGCGGCATTCTTCAAAGCATGGCACTACTTTACGAAGTTTAAGGGGCTTTACGCATCCGCGGTTGCACGGCAGTAAGCGAGTGAACGCTTCTCGCGGATAGAACGGATTCTAATTGCACTACGTATGTGTGCGCATGCTGCCGCTGAAACCGTGATGCCTTCAAGGCGTCCGTCGTACTCGCTAGTCGTCAGCAGCTCCGCTTCACAAAAGGTTGGGTATGATTCGTGCGAGCCCACTCTCGTGTGCTCGCTTGGGTGCTGACGTAGAAACAAATGCACGTCTGCTTCGTCTGTTCTCGAATATGGACAGCAGACGATTGGGATATTTTTATGCGAAGCACATTACGAGAGCTCAACCCAGCTCCTCAGGCGCGGCGGTGTCGCCTTCAATACCACGTGACACCATGACGTCACGACAGAGGAGAAACGGGGCTCCAACTCGCGCCGTCACTCGCGGCGTCGCGGCGGTATATAAGCAGCTGCGCTTGCCTCTGCTAGACACTCACGAGGTGAGCTGCCTCCTGGAGATAGAACTGCTCGTTGGAATGAGAAGCGAAGGTTGCGGCGTGCTACAGAGACTGATTTTCTAGGTGGCTTCGGCTCAACTCTTGCAAGATGGGCTGGGTGGGAATCGAACCAGGGTCTCCGGAGTGTGAGACGGAGACGCTACCACTGAGCCACGAGTACGATGCTTCAAAGCGTTACAAAAGCGCCTCTAGTGAATGCGGTGTTGCCTTAGAAACGAGCTGTTTCTAAGGCTCACGCGTGCGTCGCTTGCTCAGGCGCAGATTTCGTTGCCGCGCCGAACGGTGCGTTGCTCGACGCTCACCGCGTCCAATGGGGGGCGCGTAGTCGCTGCGGCGTAGCCCATTGTCTTACACCCCTTGGCGGGTCGACGGGAACGCTGTCGCATTCCACTCTTGAAGGCGAAGCAGAGTAACGCATGAGTTGTTTCTTCGTCTAGCCAAACCAAATATAGCCAAGCAACAGCAGTTCACCAGGCTAAACAGTGGTTCAACAACTAAAATAAAGGCTAGTATGCTTCGCATCTTGGGCTTAACCTTAGCTAAGCCACAGCCATTTTTTAATCAGATGACCAATGAGTGGAGTTTCTGAAACACAGTGACTAGAAAACTCGCGGTTTCAAAATAAGGGCCTCGTCATATTGCGAACGCTGAAAGCTGACTCAAAAAATGAAGGAAAAAAATTCAAACAAAAGGAAAGGCGATGGGAGGAAAATACTGACCGATATGTGCTCTTTGCTTCAGTATGTTTACAAGGACACAGAGCAACCTTTTCCGCGTTCAGCATTGGCCGCATTTGTTCTTCCCGTTTTATTGGCCGCGTCGATCGAGACGGTTTTGAGGAGAGTGAATCTCGCTGACCAGTTTTTTGTGCATAAATTGTTCTCCTTTTGCTTCGTTTTTTTTTTCTTCATACGTGATGCAACAAGGCCACGTTTTCCGCAGAATGGGCACATTTAGAATGCTGATAAACATAACAAACCAGTTCGATAAAAGCTACGTGCGCAACTGCTTGCTGTCACACACACGCACACATACGCACTCCAGACGTCGTCTGCTTTCGAAAGCGAACATCACACGGTTAGGATTAGGGCCCCAACAAAACGGCAACGAATTCGCTGTTACTTGATAAAAACAAGCTTGAATGTTTCGAGAAAGTGCTTGTCAACTCTCATCGGCTACGTAGCTTTCTGTCTGCTCGCACGAAAACGTATACATAAGGACCATTACATCGCAAAAAAAAAAAAAAAAATCGGAGCGTCCGCATTTTGCTCGAGCTATATGAAGTCACTACGTTCGAAGCCGCATGAGAAGCTTGGCACGCTAATGCGCCCGAGGCACCTGCGCCTTCAATTTCCCGTTGCCCGCGGCTGCATCTTGCGTGCCGTTTGATTTCCAGTAACCACGCAGCATTGTGACGTAACGCGCCTTGCAAAACTATGATGCAGTTCGTTTCGAATTTCGGGCTCGGAGAGATAGACAGCTGCAGGGACCTCTCGGCGGTATATAGCCACCGCCTTAAGGCGCTTTCGAAGCGAAGCCTTATTTACCCAGTATCCCGGGTCTCGCATCCTTTCGCGTTGTGTCTGCGAGTAGGAGACGGGAAAATCGGCTAATACCATAGAACGAAATTGACTCACAAAGTGGTGTTGGGGAGTGGACCCGTGTTCTGCGTAATGGAACAACAAACAGCGATATAACGTACACCTGTGTACATATAACGTTGGGAAGTATGTGCATTAAAAAAAAGCTACATCGTCCCACATAGCACCGCGGTCTGGCTTTGGGGCGTTAAACCCCAAAAATCAACGGAGCAACCAACCTTAGTGGCGCTGTTGCGATTGCCGTAGAGAAAAAAGAAATCACAGATCCCTCCAATCCCTCCCTCCAGATCCCTCCACAGATCTCTCCAACAGATCCCTCCAACAGATCCCTCCAACAGATCCCTCCAAAAGAGGTGCGTACGCTCTTGCAGCGGTCATCACTGAACTGCGTATTTGCCTCATCATTGCAATCGTCATCATCATGGTCGTCGCCATCATCATGGTCGTCGCCATCATCATCGTCGTCATTAGCATTATCATCGTGAGAAAGGCTTAGGAGTACACAGGCGCATTCGAGGGGCTCCGGGGATGCTGAGCCCGCTAACACTAACGTGGCCGAACAGAAGGTGCGCCCGACACAGGCGAAACAAAATATCTTTTACATGCGCTGACAAGGGACAGTGGGGTTCGCGATGACGATGGGAGAGTAACAGAAATAAGAGATGCTACGGAAAAAAAAATTAAACGCGAGGGAATAGGGGTACGGAAAGCAATGACCGCAGTGCCAAAAAGAAACTGCCCGCGGTCCTCTTCGATACATGCGCGCGACGTACGTGGCCGTGACTAGATAAACAAGAAGGAACCACCGGAGGCCTGAGGTCAGTGGGCGCGGTAAGAAACAATAAATAATGACGACGACGCAGGGCCAAAGTTCAGGGCCTCGGGCCATGCTACTCTTCTGTCAGCGAATGCAATTACGTGCAGTGTACGAATAGCCAGGGAACTCTTGAATCGGTGGAGCAGCAACGTAGGCTTTGAGACAGGCCTGGGGCTCCCGTCGAAAGGCAGGCATATTAAACAGTTGTTCTTAAAGACTATAAGAAGTCTCTCTCTCTCTCTCTCTCTCTGGGGCCCAATTTTTATTAGTCATATCATAAGAAGCCAAGAAACACTGACACCAAGGACAACATAGGGGATATTACTTGTGCTTAATAAATTAAATAAGGAAACGTTAAAAAATGGAAATTAAAGTGGATGAAAAAACAACTTGCCGCAGGTGGGAACCAAACCCATAACTTTCGCATTTTGCGTGCGATGCTCTACCAATTGAGCTACCGCGGCGCCGTTTTCCCGTTCACTTTCTTGGGTATTTATGTGTCCTAGTAGAACCCTGGGAGTGTTAGCCAGCGCCACCACTCGCAGACATGGGCGGCAGACGTGGAACGTCCTCTTTGCCGCAGGCGTCACGAGAACGTGATCACAGCCTTATATATATATATATATATATATATATATATATATATATATATATATATATATATATATATATATATATATAAGGCTGTGAGCTACTCAGGAGAAACCTTTCAGCGACATATACAGTTAAGTAATACTTGTTGGGGGGTAGTTGGTGCATGTTTCCAGTTGCGCCTCTCCCGTCTCGCTTGCTTTGTGTTGTCTTTTTCGACGCTACAACCCTCGCCTGGAAACATATACAGTTGACGGATTGATGGCCGCCGCCGTAGGAAAATTTGTACTACAACGCTCCCGCAATGCGGAGGTTGTCGGTTCGTCTCCCCACCGGCGACCGGCGATCTTTTCGTTCAGTCTCTTTTTCCATTTTCCTAATTCAAACATTTCGCTTTGATCTCAGCTGATTAACCCTACGCTTTCCTTGGCTTCACTGCCTGTTGGCTTTACAGGGTGTCCCAACTATCATGCACGAAGATGTAAAAATATGCAAATGCCACGTAGATGATCAGAACCAAGGTAATGTTGTTTCCCGTCGCTTGAAGATACTCAGATAATTTTTTTCTATACCACCTAATTACATACCTAGTCTTAATAATTAATTAATTAGCTTCGCAAATGTTATAGTTAGATGAAAAAGTGTGAATGAGAATATTGTAGAGCAACATGACAAAACTCCCGATATATATATCTATAGCTTATATATCTATTTATATAGCTTTCTGTTGCTCAATTCGGGCTACATAAAAGTTTTTTTCGAATGTGAAAGAAGCCCCCGAATGACATGTGAAATTGCCGCGCGACTGGCCGCTCGACGTACATGCTCCTGAGACGAATGTCTGAGATTATAAAAAAAGAAAACAAAACGGGACTTGAGGTACAGTGATACCTCTTGCTGACCCAACTTAATATCAACTGTGCGAAAATCTACCATACGATTGCTCTTTTTTTTTTTCTCGCTCAAATTCTGTAATTACCCTTTTCATTGACCGTCTAAGTGGCGGTGTCTGCATACAAGGGCCCCACTCACTTTTGAATGTTTCAACTAAACGACGACAAGGAAAGAAGCTCGAACACAGCGCTTAACGCCAAACGTAACCCTGTGCTTACCAAAATCAATATTTAAAAAAATTATGGGGTTTTACGTGCCAAAACCACTTTCTGATTATGAGGCACGCCGTAGTAGGGGACTCCGGAAATTTCGACCACCTGGAGTTCTTCAACGTGCACCTAAATCTAAGTACACGGGTGTTGTCGCATTTCGCCCCCATCGGAATGCGGCCGCCGTGGCCGGGATTCGATCCCGCGACCTCGTGCTCAGCAGCACAACACCATAGCCACTGAGCGAGCAACCACGGCGGGCCAAAATCAATATCGTAGGTCACTTTCGTGAGGAGATCGCGGTATCCCATGAGGTGCACTACTGGGGTTGAGAAGTTCGACCCGTTGCTACGGCTGTTGGTTTGTAAGTTCCCTTGTATCAAAAAACCAACCACCGAATAATACCAAGCGCATCTACCTGTCGCAATTATTCCACTTCTTCTCGCGCTATACCGCATCATATGTGGACGCTCAATATTCGTAATGAATCCTTTTTTAATGAAGAAAACTTAATTCCATGACGCGACAAGTATTCACGCTACATTCTTTTTTTTTCTACAATGCTTGCGCCATATTTCCAGAAAAATCTAACGTTGGAGGTGCAAAGCGTGTTCAAGCAAAATTCGAGAATGCGTAACTTAATGGCTTAAGAGGCCTATTGTAAATGTAGAGTTTAATCAGGCAGTACTCAAAGAAAAATAATTTGCTAGAAACACCGTACCACTTTCGCGAAAGGACTAATCGAAATCTGCAGCGGGATATTTTGCTGCTAAATATTACCGTTAATATATGCTACCGCACTGCGTGAAAATGGGAGCACAGAAAAAGTGTTACACTACTCCACAAACTATATGCATAATAAGATTATGCGTACGCTTCCCAAGTATGACGCGACACACTGTAAAATAATTTACACCCCTAAGGGTTTTTTTCGGTGTCTATAACTAACCCCCTAGCACCCTTGAAAAAGCTGGGTTTTATAGGGAATTACACCCTTATGATGGTTATTCTATATTCCAATAACACCCTATCCCTTGAGGGTGTTTTGAACAACATATTACCCTTCGACCCATGGGGTGTAAGGGTGTTATCAGGAATATATTACCCCTTCACCTATCGGGTGTAATGAGCAATATAATAGCCCTTGAAGTACGGCATGTGGAAGCGGGTACATATGCACTTCATTGTTTGTTTCTAAGTCTACACTTAGGCTAGCACACAGAAATGTTATGTATGGTGTGCATACAATAAGTAATGTGTTTACAAACGCACTGCATAGCAACTTTGAGAGAAAACACGTTATCGCTTGTGAGTGTTCTGCGTGAAATGGTCCCATTTATCACAGATACAGAGTGACTGCATGGAGGGTCATTTATTCTAGCCTCCTGTACAATATTTTGAGCTTGCACTATGCCTTGTGGTGACAAGTCTTGCGGCCGTTCTACATTGAAGAACAGTCTCATTCAAACCAAAGTTCCAGGGCACAGGCGAGGATGATGATGCCTTTTTTAGCTCCATTCCAATGTCCTAAGGTGAGCCATCATAGATGAAGCCATTTCTTCATTGATCACTGTAGCCATCTGCTTCTTTTCTACCTGCAAAATGATTTGTTGCAATTTAATGTCAGGAAAAGTACACGAAACATGACTAGCAGCGCTTCCCTGCATCATTCACTTTAATATTTCAAGATCACATGAAGAGCAGGTTAAAGAAAACAAGCACAGATAATGCTTACTTCCAGGAAATCGTTATTTCGAAAGAATAAGGCATTTAATCTGCCACATCATGAATGTAGGAGAGACAGGCTACACAACTATATGAGGGCAATTCAGAAATTATTGCCTCCAAGCCCACTACTTTGCCAATATTATAGCAAACATTTTGAACTTTTTCTCATTGATGCACTTATGCTTAAGCTATCGAATGTCACTTGCCTCGCCTTCCTATCTCTTCTCGTTCCAGAGTAATCGAGCAATTCATGGCATCCAGTGGTGATGTCCAGTTGAAACAACAGGCTGTAATTGAATTTCTGACTGTGGAAGGTTGTGTGCATATCAACATTCATGGCCATTTGACTGCAGTTTACAGGAATGCCTGTGTTGACGTCAGCACTGTGCAGAGGTGGGCAAGGACTGTGAAAGACCAAAATCCTACCACATCAAATCTCCCGGATCAGCACCGAAATGGATGGCCCACAATGGCTTCTGATGAGGGTCATGAACATCAGCAGATGAGTTGACTCGGTGCAATCGCAGGATCAAGCAACACCAGATTGCAACACTCGCCATTTCCATTGCCTCAGTGAACCACATCATTAAAGACCTGCGTTACAAGAAGACTTGCGCTTGTAGGGTGTCACGGTAACTGACGACTGACATGAAAAAGTCGAAGCATAGCCAACAAGTTCAATTCTTGTAACCCAGGAGGTTTTTAATTATGTGGTTCACTGAACCAATGGAAATAGCGAGTGTTGCTGCAATCTGGTGTTGCTTGATCCTACGATTGACCCGATTCAACTCGTCTGCCTGATGTTGATGATCCTCATAAGAAGCCATTGTGGGCTGTCCAGTTCGGTGCTGATCCTGGACATTTGATGCGGCTGGATTTTGATGTTTCTCAGTACTTGCCCACCTACGCACAGTGCTGATTTCAACACAGGCATCCCCGTAAACTGCTTTCAGATGGCAATGAATGTTGAAGGGCGCAGAACCATCTGCAGTGAGAAATTCAATTACAGCCCACTGTTTCAACCGGACATCACCACTGGATGCCATGCATTGCTCGATTACTTTGGAACGTGAAGAGATAGGAAGATGGGGCAAGTGACATTCTATAGCTTAAACATCAGTGCATTAATGATAAAGAGCCAAAATGTTTTCAGTACTACTGGTAAAGTAGTGGGTTGTGCATCAGTGCACAACCCACTTTTGTGCCTCAGTGCATAAAAGTACATTTTGTTAAAAAAGTAAGTGGAACAACAGTGCATTTTTCCGGCAAGTTTGATGGTGCATATCTCCAAACTGACGCCATTCTGGAAATCAATTCCAAGTAGATACACCTTGTAATCTCACTGGCTATGTTTTGTAAATTACAATATGTGCCCCAGATATGTGGTGGCGCTGGCAAACACTCCCAGCGTTCTACTAGGAAGCATAAATACCCAAGAAAGTGATGGGGAAACGGCGCCCGCAGTAGCTCAATTGGTAAAGCATCTAACGCGTAATGCAAAGACGTGGGTTCGTTCCCCACCTGCAGCAAGCTGTTTTTCATCCACTTTCATTTCCATTAATTTATCATTTCTTTATTTCATTTGTTAATCACAAGTAATTTACCCTAACTTGTCCTTGGTGTCAGTGTTTGCTGGCTTCTTAGGATATGATTAATAAACATCGGGTTTCTTGGTTAAGCCCCTTTCTTTTCGGTTATATTAGCTATAATGTAATTCATTCGAAAGATAATAATTTTTTTATTTAGTTTAATATGTTTCGATTTCTTGTGCTAGATATATCTGCGTGTTTGAATATTCCTGCTCAAGGACTGGAATTATGCTATATGCAACAGGACTATATTTAAAAATTCCACAAGACTGAAAATCATCACCCTGCATAAAAACAGTGTGAATTTAAAAACAAGCTTCAGTGAACCTTATTGAATCAGCAAATGGCCAGTGTAACTAGTCTGATCATCCTGGAAATCTTTTGTAGCTTATAAGCATAGTGAATTTCAATTCCACATTTAGGAGTGCAAATTTTTCTAGAAGTCAGCTTTTTCTTTTTAACAGCTAGCATCCCTGCCAGTTTGCTTAAACATAATGTTGCATGACTTCAACAGTACTGCACAATCACATTTTCTGCTCACAGTGTCTAGTGACGTGTCTTTAGCAGCTGAGATAATTAATGTTCATGCAGATAAACATCAGAAAATATTGCAATAACTGCCAAGAAAATGCAATCATGCGTTTTGTTTACAAAAGAGCATGTGCTCTACCTTCTGCCAGGTTTGTTTTCCGTGTCAGGCTAGAACGGAACTTGCACAAGAGGCACCTTTTGCATCCATGAAGATATTTTATGAGGTTATGGTGGTGTCGAAACATGACATCAACCATAACACTTTAAACTATTTTATGAAACAGGTATTTGTACAAAGATAGAAAAGGCACCAATTTTGAATTTATCACATTTGGTTTAGAGTACCATAGTATAAATGGCTCAACTAGTACAGGTACGCAAACGGGCTAGTTGGTATTGGTCGATGACGTTAGACAATGTGAACTCGACAAAGGATGGAGAAAGAGGCGATAGCATTTGTTCCATTTCTCGCCCCTTTTGACGTCCCTTGTACAAGTCTGCGCTGTCTGTCGAACATCATGGATCAACTAGTACAGCCTGAAAAAAATATGTCATGAAAGAAAACTTGACTTTCAACCTCGACAATTCTGCCTGTTAGGTATTATGGTTTCTTTAGAACTTATTTCTTTATACAAAGTCAGACCCATCAAGTAAAGCTTACTGAGAAAGAAATGAACAACGTCAACACCTCTCAAGGCACATGCATCAAAGGAGTCAGAGCATCATACACATTACCTTTAGGTGCAAGAGTATTCTCTTTCTTAGGCAAACTGCATTTCTAGTTTCTTAAAGCCTATATATTTATTTGCCACAGCTATGGGAAAATCACAAGGTGGAAAAGATGTGTTGGTGTAATTTCAACTATTATGTACAACAGCAAAAGGTAAAGCACAGGAAGTCTCACTGCTCCTCTGTCTAAATGACATTCAGTTTCATTTGTCATGTCCACTCCTATCCTGATGGCAGCAGAAAAAGGAAGACAGCAGCGTGGTTCAGAAAGTAGATGAAGGAGCTGATATCCTAGCTGACATAAAGAGTAAAAAAAGGGAGCTGGTCAGGCCATGTAGTGCAGACGTGAGACATCATTAACTAGCGCGAAAAAGACAACGGACGACAGCTAGAAGCACACAGGACAGAACTCTAGGCTTCAACTGAAATTTTGGCTACACAGAAACATAGGATTCAGGGGATGCGACCTCAACGCATGGAAGCAACATTTATCTTTCCTTTTCCCTGCCTGACACAGGAGGTATTGGAGCCAATCGATGGGCAGGTTCATTTCGAGATACGAACACTCTTTTTTGGCGAGAGCAAGGGAAGGGGTGCTTAAACACTTATCACCCGCTTTTCGATGCAAAGTGCTTCGAATATTTTCATGTCGACCTGCACCTAGAGCCGCCTGGGCAGATGAGTGCTTTGAAACTGCTCAGTGAATGAGCACTTACAGCAATGATTGGCCAGATGGCCACCAGCCATGACAGCTGCCCTATCTTTGTTCCCCCAAGCGGTCGTTTAAACACCGACCTGTTTGGCTTGAGGACACATAGGGCAGCTTTGAGTGCCTTGGTGGCTGGTGGCCACATGGCCAATCATCGCCATACGTGCTCATGCACCGAGCAGTTTCAAAGCAATTGTGTGCTCAGGCAGCTCCGGAAGCAGGTACATAGGGAAATATACGAACCACTTTGCATCAAAAAAGTGGGAAATAGGTGTGTAAGCACCCGTCTCTGGCTCTTACCAAGAATGTTCGTAAGTGAAATTAACCAGTTCATAAATTTGTTCCGATAGCTCCTGTGTCGTTTCTGTCCGTCGACATTCTGTGCATTCCATGTTTCTGTGTAGCAAAAATTTCAGTTGAAGTCTAGACTTCTTTCTTATGTGCTTCTTGATGTCTTTTTCACGCTAGTTATTGATGTCTCAAGTCTGCAATGAGCACCAACTAGCCCAAGTGCCTTCTTCAACCATGTAATGCATAGGGCAGATAACCGGTGGCACATTCGAGTTACAGAATGGATGCCAAGAGAAGAGAAGGGTAGTCAAGGACGGTAGAGAAGTAGACTACGATGAAGTCAAAAAATTTTGCAGGCTTCAGTTCGAATCAGCTAGCGCAAGACAGGGGTAATTGGAGCTCACTGGGGGAGGTCTTCATCCTCCGGTGGAAAAAATATGTAGGCCAATTGTGATGAAAAAAGTATACCTGTCGGGTCAGACGTCTTCACTGTCTTTTCAGCAACGTGTAGGCCCAAGACAGCCAGTCAGTTCCCATGCAATTGCTTCATGCTGACTGCAACTGCATGGGCACAAGAAAACAACCCACCATTAATACCATTCGAGATTGACGACTCAATAAAAGAACCTCTCAAAACTGCAAATACAATTAAGCATTTACCAGCTTAATAAATACATATATAAAGGCCAAGAATAGTTACAATAACCATACACTTTATAACTAGACATTAATAAGGTAGTGAAGCGTACAATAACCGTAGGACGCTAAGTGCAATTCATTTCAGAAATACTGTTGACAACTGACAGGACGCCTTAGGCAGGGTTCGGTCACACAAGAAAACAAATAGTAGTAATAATAAGCACGCCTGCGTGAAACCAAGAAACGAGTACAAGGACGAGAAAAAAATTGATTAGGCTCGGTGTGCTTATTTATACAAAAAGATAAATTTATAAACAAATAGCGCAACCACGCATTCATCCGCAACAGCACGAGAGCGTCTATAACAAACGAGCACAACTTAAAGCGATTGATAAGTACACAGCCGGGACGGTCGTGGTTCTTTTGTTTTGCATTAGTTCTAGTCATGAAACCACAAGCATTGCAAGCTGCCTGCGCCATTACCTACCACGGGACCTCCGACAAAAAAATAAATAAATAATAACAATTGAGTGAAAGTACACAAGCGACATTTAATACGGTTGTCACACTGCACACTTTTGGCCGCGATCGATCCTGACTGGAATCGAATTTCTGGACGCGTTTGGCCTCGTTGCACAATCGGTGGACGGGAGCCAATCGCGGTCGACAATTTCGATCCAGAACGCGCTCAATCGTGCTCGAAAGTGGCCGTGTGACACCGGTATAAGTCTGCGCCCATCTTTGGTAACAGAACGAACCAATTAGTCAAACCAAAGCATTATTTCCTTGCCTGCGCCGAATACTGACGCGTAGCAGTACTTAATTCTCTACAACTCTAGTTGAGGACACGTGAACAATGAAACATTCATTTTTTTTTTCTTTTTCACATTCGGTGCCCATAGGCTACGCCTGGAGTACATATACTACACTCGCATCCAACACACCTTGCGCTGTCCTTTAAATAAATTACGCGAAAATTACTACCACAATGACGCAACATAAAAAACGCGACGCTGAACGTGGCTACGTACGTACCTTTTATATGAGCAGTTCATGCGCCTTGCAAAAGGCCCTCGGTTTGAAGGCGGAGCGCTGTCACGATCTGTACTCTGGGCACGCCGTTTCGTTTACGTAGTGGATGGACCATGTTGACGATGCATTCCGCCGGAAAACAAAACGTCCACTTCATCACTGTTCAGGCCGAATGGAAGATGTTTTCTCCTTCGCCACGAATGACGGGCGTCGTAGGCGTAGTAAACACACTGTCACAAAGAAACACCGATGTCGTAAGCCGCTGGTGCCCTTCTTTCTCACGCATAATCGCGTCGCCTTCACTCCGGACGCTCACTTCGCGTCGATGAGCACAAAAGTACACGAAAACAACGAGGTGGTACAACCTAAACGCAGCAAAACACAATCTAATTACTCACAACTTCAAGAATATCACGGAGAACACACACATGTGCTCCCGGCGGCCCGCCGCGAGACGCAGGAAATGACGTAGCGGCGATAGCGGCGACACCCGTCGGGGGAAGTTATTTCAATTTCGGTTTCGTTTTCAAGGCATAAAAACAAATATTCTTTTCCACTATGTGTGTGTATTACTTTCAAATCTATTTATTTTACGCTACCTCTAAGCCATTTCCTGTGTTTACGGGTAGTTTCACTGGAAATTTATTTCCAGAAACATGGGCTGATATCAAATCAAATGGGGCAAAGGTGGGCTGGTAACTGCGTGTAAGTGAATTTATTTGTCGATGCTTTCTTTTTTGTTTGTTCGCTTGGACGTTCATTTGTAAAGAGACGTGGCCCTTCCTGATTGTATAAGCTACAGAGGTACTTGCGAGTCTGTCTTTTCGTTTATGCACAGAGAAACAGAGAGAGAAAAAAAAGCTTTATTGGCATTTTCAAGAAGTTCACAATGCTCATATTTCTGAACTGGAGTGCTCACTCAAATTTTAAATAGCTTGGATTAACGGCAGATATAAAAGTACTTGCATAATAGCTTTCTAAACGTATAGGCGACACCACGAAATTTCACATGTGCAGAATAACACGAAAACCTTAAGTTTCCAAGTACGAAAAGTCTTTCTTTGCCTGCTGTCGTGAAAGTGCAACCGAAGCGAATCCAGATCTCGGGTTTTTTTTTTTTTTTCTTTATTTTTATGAGCGGGTGAGCGAGTGGGGCCTATGACCGCTCAAAAAAAAGAACAAAGATAACAACGATTCCCCTCTGGTGGACAGCACCATGAGTTGTCGTTGTCATAATCTGATGTCGGTCTTTGTCTTACTGCAGTTGCTTATAATAGCAGTTTGACGGGTAATGAGGAAGATATATTCAAAATCGAGGTATTTTGTGCATGCGGTAGACAAGTCATTTTCGACCCAACTACGCTCGCCCTCAAACTACCACGAGCAGAGCAATTTAGTATTGTTCCCATTCAATATCTGTGCCTATACCATCGCCGAACCCCTTTGCTCGGCGAGGGTGCAGCTGTGGTAAAGGCTATTGAATGACAACAACAATTTCCTGGCAAAGTGTGGGAACTGTGATGACATTTCGTCTGGGTGTTGGCTTTAAGCATTCTCTTGTCTCGATCCCCTTAGTACCATACTGTCTCTCCTCTGCGCTGTTGCATGTGAGTACAAAAAAGTAAGTGCTGCACCTTCTGCACTACTTTTGCGGTGGGTGGGGGTGAGCAGAAGGGGGCTAACGCGTAATTAGTCTTCCAGAGGGCATTGTGTCGATGGCCAGGGTGTTTCAGTGGGCATTGTGACGGCCAAAGAGGTCCAAAGAGTATTGTAGCGATGCCCACGAAGTTCTCGCTAAAAGGACTCGCACACGCCTTCCCCGCGTCCCTCTCATGTTCATTATGCACGCTCTCAAACCACCCACCGACCCGGCTGTCAAGCCAGTGACAGCAGCAGCAGCAGCAGAATTGGAAAAAGTGAGGGAGGAGGCACAGAAAGCTTCGCTTTAAAATCTGGCAGAGCGCCCCTGTGCACGCTGTAACCTGCAATCCAGAGCTCTGGTGTTTTGACAAAATTCAATTTCATTCTGCAAAGTATTTCTTTCCCGTATTCAGCATGTGCACCTGTCCTACCCGTCTCGCGAGGGGAGACGGGCGAGTCTCGCGCAGTTCTACATGTGCCAAGACATCGCGAACGTACTTGGCAGGTGGGCAGTAGCGCGCACACTTGAAAATGCCTCACCACTGTTCCGTGAACAAAGATGGGTCTGCAAATGCCCCGCCAATTTCTGGAATCTCGTTATATCTACAATGATTGGCTTGTTATCCTATTCATGCATGCAATAATACTGTCTCCAATTTGGGAGGGGAAATATTTCAGTAAATACCGTTGTTAGTCGGTGTTGTAAATACTTTATGCATCGCAAGTTGTACGTTAGTTCTCTATACTTTCTTAGATTATTCTCCCTTTCTTTTTGAGCATTCCGTTCAGGCAGCTGTTTGTAAGCCAGTAGAACGTTCCTTTACTATACAACTACAAACTTAATAGTTTCTTTTTGTACAGCCAGCTTCGTAAATTGACGCAGACGCGAAGCCATGAGCGTTTTGCACGGCTCTTTCTGCAGATGCTGCTTGAGCAAAGCATTGTGGTGGATGAGAAGGCTCAAGTTTGCCAACGAACCTACCTTGTTTATAAACTTGAGAGAAGCAGAACGAATTGGGGTTATTGATTCGGCGAAAGAAGGTCAGGTGGGGTCAAAGCTACTCGAATCGGCGTATCTTTTGTCCGCGTATGGTTCGTCGCACCCTTTTCTGCCTGTTTTGTCATGCTTGAAAGAAACCTAGACGACCGCACTGCTTTAGAGCAATTGTGGCGCGTCCAGCTGCATGCTGTCACGTGGCCTATTCATTTTGCTAGATTCCTGGCGTCCCAAAAGCAAGAGCTGCACTAGTTCTGCCTTGCTGAAAACATTTTGAACATTTTTCTTTTGGTTAAGTATTCAATACTAGTAAAAGTAGGTGCGCGCTTTTGGATTCCGCGGAATTTGTGCGTGACGACATTTAGGAACTGTGTGCCACCTAGAACACTGTGACATAATAGATAGTAGTACTTCAGCAACAGGTTTTTCCCAGGACATATTTAAAATGGCTTATCAAAACAGACAGTGAAACGGAGGGGGACTCTCTTCAGGAGTTTTGTCGGCTTTGAAAGCCCGACATGTCTCGGGGGGGAAGGGCTTGGGGTAAGGCAGGGCCAATTTCTGGATCCGCCACTGGTTTTTAGTGCCGTGGGACACGCCGTCTCTTCGTGCAATTGTATGTTTGTGAATGTGATAAAAACAAACAAAAACACCCTTGCACCCACCCCCGATATTCTTAGTCAGTGCACCCTTTCGGTGGGTAAAAGGGTGTTATGGCATCTAGAACTGCCCTATGCTTCGCAAAAAGTCATGATGATGGGATGTTTCTTGAATGAAAACACCCTTCAAGGGTGTTATGATTCGCAATTCTCACCATCAAGGGTGTAAATTATTTTACTGTGCACGTTTTCTTCTGTACGAATTTATCTTTGGGCCTATGGCTTCGGTTTTGCGCTTTCTTTTTCCCCACGCTGTTTGCGCACAAATATATTTTTGTAACTTATTGAAAGTATGAAAGTATGAAAGTAGGATAGAGGCCCTGCATGTGAATTGAGTGAGGTAGACGGGGCATAAAATACGCGACAAGCAATATATATATATATATATATATATATATATATATATATATATATATATATATATATATTGCAGGCTGTTGCAATAGCAGAACGCCTATGCAAAATACAACTGACAAAGAATTCCACTACCCACAACCCCCCCCCCTCACACACAAACACACACACAAAGAAAAGCTGCAATTTGCAAAGCATAGAATTATGCCATAAAATTCAGCAGAGCATGTAATCACATCGTCGGTCAGCCCAGCTGGGCTGTTCTTGAGCAGCCAACGAGGGAAATAGAGACTATGAGCATGAAGTAATACGTGAAAAAAAAGAAAAAAAAGAAGCAAAGGAGCGTTTTCGAAGGGAACAATGAACAGAAAGCGCAAACCATGCAACAGCAACGAAATAAAAATGAATATATAATTCAGGACAGAAATATGGCTACCGCCAGTCACTCTGAGAGATTAGCCAGTCCAGCGCAAAAGCCCCAACCACGTCTCACGCCGCATCAATAATCGCCTGAACGAATAATTTATTAATTAACTTACATTCTCGTCACTTTCTTTTGCCGATGCTTTCTTAGTCTTCCTTTTTTACTTATTTCTTTATTCTTTTTTTAGCCACGACAGTTCAAGAGACGCGGGAACTGGGCCACTCTTTTGGCAGCAAAGACGAGTATACGCGTTGCCAGAGCGAACGGATGATCGATTAGGCTTAATAACCCGAAGCGCGCTGTACAGGGGGATAAGTGGGAGGCTTTTTTTGTTTGTTTGTTTGTTTGAGTGAGTTGTGGCAACCACGGATTACTTCTTCCTAAGCCTAATCGCGCTGCAATTCTTGCAAATATGTCAGCCCTAATATGGAATTAGGCCTCTGGGGGCCAGGGAGCAGCAATGACTCGCAGCCTCGTGCTTGATAGCAGAACGTTACTTTCACAGCCATAACCATAGCCGTATCTATTGCCACTGCAATCCACCGAGTCGTCGCCACAGGCAACCTATACCATCGCAGCGGGCACACTATTCTGGAAGTTGAACAAATATTCCGCCATACTGTCGAATTCATCGCCACCTCCTCAGCCCTGATTGGCTCAGAGGGCTGCTGCGGCGTCTCTGATTGGCTCAAAGTCGGACAATATGGCGGAATTTAGCGACGCTCAGAACAGTACACTCAAGTGCCACCGCACTGTACAAGTGTCCATCTTATTAGTTCTATACTGGCCCGCAAGGCGGCTACGCCCTCTGTGGTTGTCTAAAAGCGCCAACAATCCTGGTAACTTCAGCGCATTACATACGTCGAGCAGGTGTAGAGTACACAGGCCGGTTTTGACATCCACATCAACTGACGTATCCACAGGCCCACAGCCACAACGTGTAGAAATTCAGTGAGCCAAAGCAGCTGCTGCTGCAGCGAATTAGCGACACCGATCATGCAAAGCCCATATGAGTATCAATTGCATGGCTACATTCATGGAGAATATGTACGACCACAGCCAGTAGCATCGTAGTAGGCAACCTTTGAGTCAACGCAGCTGGTGCTCTGGCGAACCGTAGAGACAACCGAGCACACACAACAGGCAGGACAGTATCCATATCCATAGTCATATCCATAGGCAAACGCACAGCCGTCGCCACGCCACAGCCATCAACTGAGTCACCGCAGCACACGTGCTGCAGCGAGTCAGCATATACGCCGAGCACGCGTACGGTAACAGGCGCGCCAGTATCCATATCCCTATAGATTGCCGTATCCGTAGACACATGCGTAGCCATCGGCAGAACGACACAGCAATCGCCGGAATCGCCGCGGCCATCCGCTCCAAGCCAACCCTGCCCGCGCTGATGCAAACTAGCCATGTCGAACACACTCGGGCTAACAGCGGGCTAACGGCATGAAAATACGGTACGCGTCAACAGACGATACAGTAAGGTCAGTAAGGGCAAGCGTCTGCAGCGATGAAAACGAAGACCGAACGCTAAACCCTTAATGGACCAAATAGTTCTCTCTCTCTCTATCTATCTATCTATCTATCTATCTATCTATCTATCTATCTATCTATCTATCTATCTATCTATCTATCTATCTATCTATCTATCTATCTATCTATCTATCTATCTATCTATCTATCTATCTATCTATCTATTTCTCCCCAGCTCGGGTTACCATTGTCAGCTCGGTGCAATGCACCTCGCGCACGCCGTGTTATATTTAGGAGAGCGACAGCGCGCGATGGGAAGTGGCTCCACGGTGTCTTAACGCGTGCCGAAGAAAGAAGTAAGGAGAAAAAAAAACAGAAACAAAACCGCTGCTTCTCTCGCGCCACATACCGGGGAAGAGGGGGAGGGGAGCGACTTCCTCCGCAGAACAATAGCGAAGCCGCGGAAGAAGCCGGTGTCGCGAGCTCGGTTACGGATTTGCCGCGGATGACTCCGCCTTCGAGTTCGCCCTTGTTTGCTCTGATGTCTCCCTCCGCCGAGCTTGCAATGTTTGTCCAGACGAGTGCGCATACGTACCCACTAAGAACGTGCGACAGACGGTCGTTCGTCTCGCTTAGCGCGACTGCAGCAGAAGTTCGCCAACGCGAAGTTGGAAAGAGCTCGCGACCTGCTCCGCGTTTGTGCTTCCAATTAACTCTCGTAAAAAAAAAAAAAGATATCGCTGCTGCGAACACCTTTCTTTCTTTTCTTGCTTCGCAGAACGAGCATCGTGGAACCGTTCCGTACCGTTCCGTTCTTTTTTTTTTTGCCGAACGGTACGTTGCTGAGGTACAGATATTTCGCTCGGGGAATTACCATACAGGGCGCCCTGGAACCTCCCATCAGTCAGCCATACCATGAGAATGACGGTTAGTTAGCACAAGGGTCTGCCTGATCTTCGAGCTTGTGGCGGCTTCGGATGTTCGTGTAGCTCTTGTCTTACGAAGCTTTATCTGCCTTTATTTGGCCGGAACTTTGAGGCAACCATACTTTTCGAAACCTACGAAGCTCTGCGCAAGTTGTCAAGCTCGTTGTCAAGGTCATCTGCCGTTAGCAGAAACTGTCACAGCTTTCCGGCCTCCCGATTGGTTTCCTCTGTGTCGTGACGTCACTGTCGCTAGGCGCAGGTGTGCGCCTCCTGATTGGCACGCGTGCGTGACGTCACTGTCGTCAAGTGCGGGTGTCTGGGCGGTTCGGCGCCGCGCGGGATGACTCATCACATCGGCAGGCGTGGCGGCCGTGTGTTCGATGGTGCATCCTGACGTCACTGTCGTCAGGCGCTTGAGGAGGCCTCCCGATTGGGGGCTGTGTGGCCTGACGTCACTGTCGCGAGGCGACCGTCGGCTTGGGTGTGGTGTGGCGGCGATTTCGCGACAGATGCTGGCATTTCTAGTCCACCTCGCTTCTCGTCGGATACGCGTATTACAGCGGCAGCAAAGCGTCTTGCTTTGCTTCGCCTTGCTGAAACGCTCGAGACGCTCCACGGTGACCGCGGCGAAAGCTGCACTGTGACCGGATGCGTCGGAGAACGTGTCGGCGTTGCACGAATGGATGTTACACGCGGCCGCGAACCGGTGAACTCCCGACGACCACAACGCGGTGACACGTGCTTTGCCGCTCTCCTGCAGAGAATGCTGGGACGTCCGATTGCTTGTGTCACGTGGTACATTCCTCCCTCGCACGTACCCCTCCAACCCGCTCTCCCGATGTACACCGCCTTCTGGTGGCGGGTCGAGCGTTCCGGTTCTCACTGCGCTGCCACCCGACTTCGCACTGCGCCTCACTCTACTCCTGTTCTCTCCATGGAATTCAGCATTAGTTTACTCAGCTGCACTATCTATAGCGCTACGCTTCGACACTGGAATAAGAGCAGGTCTGTGTTTCGCATATGCGTCGATAGAGAACTCAACAACAGGCGCCGAGCTTAAGCTCTCTATAAAGGCGCAAAATAAGAAGCGATAACTTTCTGTCTCGCATGCAAACGTTTATAAAAGCACACGTGAGTGGCAATCTTATTTGGCCGGTAACAGATACAGCGCACAAAACGATGTGCTTGTTCTTTTGCAAGGAGTGTCCTCCTGCTTATATACCGTTACGGTGTGGCGCGCTGTGCAGTGTAAAATAACGTACACCCTTCGAAGTGAACAAGGGTGTATAAATGTGTCCATAACTCGCACCCTTACACCCTTTTTGGATGTAAGAGCGTCAGTTACATGGACGCATTTACACCCGTATTCACTTTTAAGGGTGAAAAGTATCTTACAGAGTGGCGACAATACGAGATTGCTTTCCCGCTTTCTTGCTCTCACCGCAATAACACCTTCCAGTTAAAGTTATAGTCAGTCAGCCCGTTGTGCTGTGTACTCATTCCTCCTGCCTGTCTTCCGTTTTTTTTTACCCGTTATTTTAATGTCCGAAGTCACGCTTAACCTATAAAGCTTCCCCTGAAGCTTACTAGGAGGCGCTGTGCTGCCCACGCGAGCTGCAGACGTGGCGGTTCAGCCAGCGTGACCGTGATCATTAGTATACCGAAGTTTGCCTAATCTTCGTTCTTCGCTGGAAAATGTTTCACACCCTTAAGAGTCAGTAAGGGCGTAAACTTTTGCAGTGTTCTGACTTCAGACGGCTTCATGACCCTTTGCAGACTCACAATTTCTAACAAAAGAATATTGCATTTACAAAACGCCGCCATTTGCAGTCACTACACGCGCCCGCAGTAGTCTCCACTGCCTTCTTCGTGAGAAAGACGCGGGATCGCTTCGAAACTTAGGCCAACACAGGAAAATAAGAGGGTAGTAAACGTTAAAGCTGCAAGAACGTCCTAAAACCACGAGACACGTGATCAGCCAAATCCACGTATCCCATATCCATCCCAATTCCCACAGTATAGCCGAACGGCCGCACGGTGCCCAGAGTTTCCTCCAAGCAAGAAATTTTAGCGCTAAACTCTATCGAAACAGAACCAATAGCCCGGTGTCGCACACCTTCTGGCAATCTTGTCGAGCTGCCAGAAAGCGCCAATTACGACGGCGTAAGCGGTCGTCGCTCTATAAACAGTTACACGTAGTACACCACGTAGCCCACAGGTCAGGCGCCGATCGATGCATGCCACGAAAACTGCAATACACGCTTCCGGGTAGAAACGACTGCCGCCGACAGTTACGCAACCGAGGCGGGAGGGAGTGACGGCTTGGTTATCGACATCCCAGCAGAAGGAGAGCGTTCGTCGGCGCGCAGCCAACGCGTCCACGCGTGACCGGGTCGGCGCACGTGACACGGCAAATCAACGATGCAGCAGCTGCGGCGCGGAGAGCGCCATGGCTACAGCTGGTTGGTTACTCGGCCGACACGTGACGCAACTATGCGCGAGCGAGAACAGCCGCGCGCTTCCTCTCTCTCTCTTTCTCCCTCCTCCCACCAGTTCCTTTCGCCAGGTCGCGAAACAGACGATTAACAGACGGTTAGGCACAGATGCAAAACTTGCCGTCTCTCTCTTCTTCCCCTCCTCCCGCTCCCCCCTATTGTTTTCGCCGGGTCATGAAACAGACGACTACCAGACGTTTAGGCTTAGTTGCGAAACGTGCCGTTGGTGGGCTTCCTATAATAGGTGCCGCGCCATTGTTATATCACGTGTTGTTATAAACGAGTCAGTCAATCAGCGGTCTTTATTTGGCTGCGAAGTGACAATGCCATGTCGGCACTAGGTAACCAGAAGGAAGAAGAGGACGATCTTCGATGGGGGGGCACGGCTGGTGCGTGGTTGTTTGGTTAAGTTAGCTTGTGTTTATCCTTACGCCTCTGTAAATACGTTAGTAGTATATGTCCTGCATCCCCGCTACAATAAAGCGGGCAGCAAGAAGAAAAACATATGGTGCATCGATAAATTTCTAAGAAAAATTGTAAGAGCATAAAGGTGCATGAGGGCCTCCTGCGGGTACATATAACATTAACAATATCTCCTCGTTAAACAATGAATGTGGAACAAACCAGTACGTTTTGCGTCAGGTGCAAACACATCGAAAACATAAAAGTTAAGAAAAAGAAGGGCACCCCTGACTCACCGGATGTCGATTCCTGTCCTTTCTCTTTTGTTCTCTTTCTTTCTTATTTTTTGCTGGGATGTCTACAGAGCGTCCGTAGACAGCATACGGACTTAAGGACTTACATAATGACCGGTGGCTAGTGATTCTCGTTCTAAACGGCCCTTCGGGAATTGTAGACCGCAAATGGACGGAAGGACGCCGCCTTATCGAGTTCTGTTGACACAAGTTGAACGAACAGCGTACAAACAAGCTGAGAAATATATAAAATCGCAAAGCCTTCTCCGAAAAGTATACGGAAACTCGATCAACTGTTTCCATTCAATCGTACCAATATGAGCGAGCAAAAAGCATAAATTTTTTTACCCGTACATTTCCTCCAGAAATTTAGCAATTTCCCCTTCCTTCACAGAGTAGAACTGCCATTGGGCCCGCAAGAACGCTAAGGCAGAATTATATTGCAATAATTTTAGAAAGTATTTACATAAATTTGCATTTACATTAAAGTCCTGCAATGTATGCAATAACCTAAAGTTTTTTTTTTCTGCATGTTTCCCGGGCCTTTCTGCAAACGCATTCGGGAACATGCGGACAAGAGAAAAGAGACTCATTAACAATATTTACCCCTATATATTTCCATATACATGCTGTAGTAAGCAGGAGAAGTATACACGAAAGCAAAACAGTCCATTTTAACCACGTGGGCTGCGTACTCCTACAAAAATTACGGTCGACATTTTACAGATCTTGCACCGAGTTTACACAGCGTTCGACAAACGCTCTTTACAAAGAGGTACTGAATTCCAGTTTGAAATTTCGTGAAGACTATACGCTATCTAAATTCATTTCCAAAACGGAAGCGCGAAAAGCTTTGACGCTAATAACGCGTCGATATAGACACGGAATTCTATTTCCCGCGACTAAACGTTGATTCGCAACTTCCCTGCACGACTGCGAATGAAAATAGCTTTTCCCCTTTACATAACAAACCTGTTGTGCTTCTATTGATTTTGTGTTGCTTTCGATTGACTTTCTATTGAGATGCCATTGAAATCACGCTTTCTTTTTGTGCGTGTGAACGGGCAGTGCAAGATGTCGTGTTGAACGAAACTCGGGATTCCTTTTCCACATAATAGAATGTCTGTGTTCGCTGCAAAAAAAAAAAAGAATGCAAGGTAGAAAAGTGGGCCCATACGCTGCGTAAGGCAGACGAGAACAAAAAAAAAGGTGTACGGACGAAGAAGGTATTACCGGAGGATATCCAATAAACCAAGTATAGCGTACTGAAATGAGCCCTAGCCGAGGAAAAGCTATGCAGCCCTCGTCGCGGTACAACGACGGTGTCTGGTTACGAAAGATCCGCCACCACTGGCGGTTATTAGAGCGCCTTTCGTGAGGCCGGACGCCGGCATCAGTTACCTCGCGACGGTGTCATCGCGGATTGGTACCCGGATGACGTCGGACACGGGGAATCGAAACAAGAGCCACCACAATGCGACAGCGCTCTCGCCGCTGTACCAACCTGCACCATCTCGTCCCGGTCCGGCGACGCTGCAATTGACGTACTAGTGGCGACGTCTGTCCACCTGTGTTCCCGAAGAGCGTGATCGTATTGGGAGGACTACTAACGGGAGCGAAGGCGGGTCCTGTTCTGCTTGCTGCAAACGGGTTGCCGTGGCGAGATTGAACTAAAGAGTGGCTAGGGCTTATCCACGTCTCTACGTTACGCTGAGGGAAGGAAAGAAGGAAATTGCGGCGAGTTCACTGACGCGTGTGGTCTCACAGAAATTGCATTAAAAGTCACAGATGGTCGCACAAACCCGTCGTCCTTAAGAAACACAAAAGCGCCTTCACCGCTTTATAGGCCGACGGGCGATGGGGGCGGTGTTCCAGCAGCACTTACGCACAGAAAGTGGCCGATTGTCCAGTTTCTCCCTGTGATCTTTGTTTTGCCCTTTCCCATTACCCCGGTGTAGGGTAGCCAACCGGACGTTATTCTGGTTAACCTCCCTGCCTTCTACTTTTCTCTTCCCTCCCTACGTTACGCTGAAAAAGAATTGAACAAAAGAGTACCTAGGGCTTATCCACGTCTCTACGTTACGCTGAAAAGGAAAGGAAGTAATCAATGATAACGCTTAGATATATAAACAAATGAATCAGATAGGTAGATTTGATTGACAGGAGAGGTCGACCTGGGCTCGTGCACTCTAACCTACGACTCCGCAGTGGGGAAACGAATAAGAACGAGAATGAAACCAATAAGGACAACAACGCCGCGACGGACAGTTCACGTGACACCTGTCCATGCCGCTAAACCGGACAATATGCACACTTTGTCGTGCTACAATAAGCCTACGGGTACGCTTAGAGGTATACCGCGGCCTAGTTCGAGCGACAAGGTATACCTGCAGAAGCTCGTGAACCACCTTTTGAACGGGCGTCTTTATACGAGAAATGTAGTTCGCTGCCGAGGGGTGGTGTGGATGGACGAGACAAAGACAACCCGAATCTACCGGAACGTATGTGCCTGCAGCTAGCTGCGTCACAAGCTTTACAATACTGGAGTCGGCGACGAATTGGAATCGTCAGCCGCGGTACCCCGGACGGACGGTCGCTGGACTCCGGTTGATTTCGGGTATCGCAGCTGCGCTTTTTCAGGGTGTTCTGTAGGATTGATTTGCGAATCTGCATTCCCAGTATCTTCTTTAATGAGGTACAGGTCCGTCGAACATTTCGGTTCTGGACTGTCTCTCATTCTCTTAATCTTAATTTAATCTTAACTCCCTTCCCCAAGCGCATGGTAGCCGACCAAGCACTGTCCTGGTTAGCTTCCCTGCCTTTCATTTAAAACCTGCTCTCTCTCTCTCTCTCTCTCTCGTATAGCGCGTGGTTTGTGCTGCTTTACTACCTAGGCGTTTGTACACACATAAATACAGAAGCGAAAAAGAAAACTGGGACAGCTTCCACGATGCCAACTCGGATTACCAGAACTGACGTCATATCTGCCTGTCAAGTAGCTACGCTTCACACCGCTTGGCGGCGGCGCCTATCGTCTGCTACGACAAAAAAAAATGAAAGTAATTAGAACGGAAAGTGTGTACGATAACAAAAAAGGGCAGTGCCATGCTATTTCCGGCTCCAGCTCGTTGCCTAAGGCCAAGAACACACCGGAGCAAATATTCGCAACAAGATGAGGAATGTGTATGCTGCAGCAAAAGTCCGGAGACCACTCAGCACATCCTAAAGGAATGCGAAGGGATTCAGCGAGAGCCGTGGGTAACGTACGCCTTCCATAAGCGCATGGATTTAAAGTGGGTGAAAGTATCAATCGGTCAGCAGTCGAAATAACCAAGAGACGTTTAGAGTACTGGTAGAAAAAAAATGCAGGGAAGAGATTGACGGGACCGAGTCCGTTACAGGCACAGGTAGTTGTACAAGCTAGGTAGATGGAGAAGTTTAAAGAAGATATCAAAACAGACTAAGGACATATAAACAAAATGCTACAACGAAAAACATGTATAGCGTGCCTGAATAACTCAAGCAGGCTAAGTCTAAGGCTAAGGCTAAGCCCTCACATGCAGAAAGACACCTGCTTGTCCTTTCCTTGTTTTTTTGAAATAAATGTTTCTCCTCCTCCTCCTACGGAAAGTGGTCCCGAAGCGGTACACTTTATAACTGTGAGACATATCATACCAGCACGGCGGCAAAAAGATCTGCCTGATGCAAAGACGGCACTCAGGTCGCAAAATGTATACGATGCACGCAAAACGGCAGTGCATCACTTAGTAGCTGATGCCCGAGCTGACTGACTGAGCAAAGAGGAATAGAAGTCATGCAGGTGCAAATATTCGCAACAGGGTGAGGCATATGTGTCTGCTGAAGCAAAAATCCGCCAAACGAGTCGGCGCGTCCTAACGAAATGCTCACATATTCACATAGCGAGATTCGCAGGAAACGTCCGCCTTTTAGAAGAGCTGGAATTCAAAGCTGATGAAAGTTTTCACGGGTGAGCGGCGGAGACAAGCAAGAGACGTTGAGAGTGTTGGCAGATAAAAAAAAAGGAGGAGGGAAGACATCAATAGAGAAGGGGGTCATAGCAGGCATAGGTAACTTGACAGTGTAGAGAGATGAACGGTTTCACGAAGATAAATATGAAGCAGAAACGCGCAGAATTTCCACGCCGCAACAGATGCGACAAACAACAGTTAGCTCAAGCAGGGCAGGTGACTATTTGTCGCCGGCCCGTTTTCCAAGGGGGGGAAGAAGCCATTACAGATCCTCATCATCGGCGCCGACGACCTCGATAAAAGAAGGCTTTACACGGTACAGTAACCACGTCTGCCCGGGTGAATAGGAAATGAAGCTTCCGCTAGAGGTCGCTATGTAAGAGTGGGTTTCTCCCCCCTCCCCCCAGCAACACGCGCACTCGCCCGCGCAAACGGTGAAGAGAGTTCCACTTGTTAACGACGAGAAGAAGGGAAATCGCTGGAGCACGCAGACCCCTTGGTCCACCAATGACGACAACGGATTAACCAGACTTCGATTTCCCTCTCTCCCTTTCACACACCTCCTTCCCCCTCTTTCGGCCCCTGGTCCCGACTGGGCCTGCCTCTGTTTGCATCGACGTCTAGCTGCGCTCGTTTTAGAAATCACCGAGAAAAGGAAATGTATCGATCGCGTATGAGAACACGCGCACACACACTGAAACTGGCCACACGCCGGGTAACATTCCGGGAGCGCTCACCCTTTTTGAAAGAGGCAGAGAAGTCGGCCACCAAAGTTTCGCACCAATATCTTGTAAATCGCAGACACACCTTCACCTCAACGAAAATTAGAACAACTTGGGCAGATTTGTTTCTAGCCATAGAGACTATACATTTGCCGAAAAAGCATTAAAATGGTTTGACTGACTGGCTAATTGATTGATTGATTGATTGATTGATTGATTGATTGATTGATTGATTGATTGATTGATTGATTGATTGATTGAGTTGAACTTCTCAAACCAGCAGTGGGACTCTATCAGACACGCCACAGTGATTGGGATTAATTTTAAAAGCATGCAAGGCTTCTTTAAGGTGCACCTAAATGTTAAGTACACGAATGTTCTTGCATTCCGAACCCATCGGGGCGGAGGATCGAACGTGCAACCTCGTACTCGGCAACGGAGCGTCACAGCCACTGCACCACGGCATCGGGCCAACGAAATGTTACGTAAGTAAAAAAATTAACTTGTAATTAAATCGGTCAACTAGTAATTGGTTAGCTGAACTATGTACAGCTGAAAACTCACTGCAGTACAGCAAGAAACACTAAATTAGCCCGTGTGCGTTAGGCCTGCGCGATCTTAAATCACAAATTTGAACTACCAAACTCAGCATAGCAGTTCGCCAGAGGGAGATGCTTTATAATTGTCAGCAACTCCGCACCGATGTTAACGCAGCAAAAAGTACGTTGGGCGTAACAGGGTTAAAATGAGCTAACTCTAATTTTTGTCTAGTAAAAAAAAACACACACACACAAAAGAAAAGTTCGACGTAGACACGACAACGTGAGCTCAAGACAGCCGGTGAACGGATTCGAATGACCCTTTTCGCATTGAATAGGGTCAGCGTATTTCCAGATACTTCTGGCAAACGAATATCGATGCCCGGCCTCATAGTTTCTACCAGAATCGCCAGAAATCACCAAGTTTCCATAAGGCACGCAGCTTATAAATCCGTAACTGCCTCAAAAGCAGATATTTCGGTAATGTAAACTGCAATTGAGCTTGTTTGGCGGCTTCGGCGTTCCGGAGATGACGTATTGACTTATGAACCACCGCAGATAACATCACCGAAACAGTCGCACAGCAAGTTGTCGTTCTATTAAAGGAAAAGGCCGCCTTCTTTTTTCGTATTTGTGAGCGGATTGCTGGCTTTCCTGCGAAGAAAGCGCAAAGCAAATCCTTCAGTGGTGCCCACTGTATAGGTTGCTGCACTGCACCACGCATTTTGTGTTAAGACGGCCGTATATATATACATGAATTATATATATCCACTCGATACGGAGGACATCGAAGGAGATGGTTGCACTTCTGAGGTCCCATTGAGATTTCGAAGCACGCACGAACTCACGCGGCAGCATGAAGAGGTATGTTCAGGACCCAAAGTACCAGTGCCAGTGAAGTACTTTTTTGTTCATTCTTTTCCTGTTGAAGATAAATTTAGAGCGGCGACACCTTCGAGCAGACGGCAAAAGCTTCGAGCAGACGACGAGACTTAAGAGGCGTCGTTTGTTTCTCTTTCGCGGTCACGCTAGCCATTTTGTCCCAGGATATGCAGAGGTGACCTCTTCGAGCAGACGGTGCGACACTTTCGAACAGACACCTTACAACAGGTGGCAGAACGCTCGAACCGACGACGACAACTCTGAGTGTCGTCTGCTTTATCTTACGCACAGTCGCAAACTGTTTTTCGTTGCTGCGGACTAAGAACTGCCCCGATAACCACAACCACTTAGCGCTAGAAGTCTTGTCGCAGCGGGCACTGGAGAGGCAGACCGAAGAGTCCTAATTATTGGCATTTCAGTTGTTTCCAACGAGCAGCATATCCGTCCAACACGTCGCCAAATGGCGTCGCAGGGAAAACAGAGAACCATCACAATGACGGTACGTGCAAACCAGCATGCATAGCGATCGTCCAAAAGCGTTTCAAGAACCGACCAACTCGGTAAAAACGCAGGCGTTATGGTTTCTAAAAGTGCATTCGTTCGCAAGGCGCGAGCCATATGTTATGTTTATTTCACACGGCAACCCTCACGCAGTATTTATCACGAATATTTCAGCATTTCGTACATCAACTCAGCTCAGACCGCGTGCAAATGCTTCTGCAACATGCTGAACGTGCCTCGTTCGCTTGCCATTAGTATAAAACGGTCCTGCGCTACACAGTACCTGTTGTAAAAAATTACTTAGACAAAGAAGACTTTAGCTGATTTTCTTTTTATGTAAAAGAGAATGCGAGTTGGCGACAAATTGGAGAGTTCCAATTTTCAACCCCGCAGGGCCTCCCCGAGCGCTGAGGACAGCAGCCAAATGCCGCAGTACTGCGAAAACGGGAGACACTGCCTGCCCCACTTTATCAATCACTTTCTTACTTCCCAACTCTCCTCCGCCTGAAACCCCGTCGCCCTTTTCGGTCTCTTTGTTCTTTCCAGCCTGCCACAATGTCCAAACGAGCTGGGGCAACTCCGGTAAAACAAAGTCACAAGACGCCGCCGCGGCAAGGACACTCTCAACAAGAGACGGCGGAAGCTTTAACTCGGACCAAAGTTAACAGCAACACAGAAACCGCAGCAGCGTCATCAACAACAGCGAGACGGTTTGCAGCCTGCTTCAGCAAAGTACGCTGCCCCGTCAGATTGACGGATAAAAAAAAAGACCCACAATAGACCCGACCGCGGACAAAGATAAAGCGATTCACGTGGAGAGGAGAAAGGTTCGCGAGAAGGAGGGAGAGGTAGAAGGGAGAGAAGGAAACGAGTGTCACTGCTTTCCACCGCGATTGCGACGATGTCGCACTACCACGGCCGGCCGCCAACAAGGCGCGGAGGAAAGCGCCTCGAGCACAAACGAGACAACACGCGAACGCGGACGGGGCGGCGGTGGCGGGAAATCTATTTTCAGGTCAGGCGGCCACGCCGCCGGCAGCCCGGCCATGTCGCCGCACCCGGCCGCACAAGAGTCATTTTAACTCTCCAGCTCGGTTAAGAGAGAAGCGCGAGCGCGGCAGAGTGGCGGCGCGAGCAAAACGGTACACCTAAAGGTACACCGCGAATCTACCTCTCCCCACTTCTCCTCGTTCAATATACCCTCTCTCTCTATCACCCTCTCTCTATATAACCCTCTCTCTATCACCCTCTTTCTACCACGCCTCTCATTATATTTTCCTCCCCCTTCGCACTGAGAAAAACAGGCTCGCAGGAAGCCGGAAAGACTAAGGGAGGGGGGGGTTAGGTTAGAGGAATGGGGGAGGGGTGAAGAGAGAGGGGGCACGGCACGCCGCAGCTCTCCATCACTACCCTCCTCTCCTCCACAGCTTCCTTCTGTAATTATCTCTCTCCCATTTCTCTCATTCTTGTTCTGCCCGTTCTCGCTTATATCCACCTCCCTTTCTCTCTTTGCGCTGCGAAAAACAGGCTTGGCGGAAGCCAGAGAAGCCGGGCGGGGGGAGGTGGTTAGGGCACTGAAAGGTGTGGGGTTGGGACGAGTGAAGGGGGGGGGGAGGCGGGCACGCGAAACGTCCTTCAGAAGTTCGCAACGCGCTGTTCTTCAAGAGCACCAGTTCATTTTCGTGGTCCTCCTCAGTGGAAGTGTACATGCAGTGTTGATGCCTTCGTGTGGGCCTCCACGTCAGGAGAGTACAGTATGCATTGTTCAGAAGCTACGCATTTGACAAAATTGGTCGGGCTAATTGATAATTATTTAATTAGTGGGGCCTCTCGAAGGAGAATGAAGCCCGAATTTTCGTCATCATACCGCTTCCAATCAGGGCTCACACGACAGGAGGGTCACGGTGAAGCACAGCTCCACAAAAAATGTTCTACAGACAAAAAAAAAAAGATCTGCGGTTTGAAGTGCTCGAACCACTATCCGATTATGATACACGCTGGAATAAGGTACTCCGGGTTAATTTTGACCAATTGGGGTTCTTAACGCGCACCCAAAGAAAGGTACACGGGTATTTTTTTTTTTTTAAATTTCGGCCCCCATCGAAATGCGGCCTCCGCGGTAGGGATTTTATGCCGCTACCTCGGGCTTAGCAAAGAACGCCACAGCCGCTAAGTGACCACGGCGAATCTTGTAAACAAAAAACTGGGCGGTACTTCGGGATGGTAGCCCTGTCTCCTTCGTAAGCTTTCCCACCAAGCATACAATTAACCCACGGAAGCTAGGTGTACCCATCTCTCCCTACCACCCTCCAGAAAATCCCTATTCCCGCCCATTTTGCAAAAGCACACGTACTGTATCGGTTCGTTCGTTCTCCCTGTTTATGCGAACACTTCACTGCTTCTTCCTCGCTAGGAAGGGACAGACGTCGACGGTAAGTATTATTTGCTCCATCAGTCATGCTCTCAGAGACTGCGCAAAAGAAATAAAAAAATACGAAGACGAAGAAGAGTAAAAAAAATTACCGACGATTACGTTACTTCCTAATGCGAAATTTGAGCGCAGCAAATAAGCTGTTTCACCTTTTCGATAGATTGAGGCAAAGAAATCGAGCAACACATGTATGCGCTATTACAGAATTTTTTTTTATTTTTCACACGTATTCCTTTAACAAAGACTCCACTAACAGTTCTTGACAGTCATGAAGGAAGCTTTGTGGTCGGAGAAATAGACTGATATATGTTTGACTTGGTACACCAATGCTTGATTCTCAAAGACGAGATCTATACAAGTGCCTCGCGAGGTTGTCACAGCCGTGGGACGCGTTACGAGCGAGAGGAACGGGATGTTCTCCGGCATAAGTGTTAGGAAATTGCTGTTTGTCTTTATGTCAACATTAAAGTCCCCCACTACTAACATCGGTGTGGATCGATGGACGGTTAATGCGAGTTGCAGGAAGTGCACGACGTCTTTCGTGAGTGCGGTAGCGGACTCACGAAAGCGGTATCAGTCGGTCGCTGCTAGCGCTGGGGGGATGAAAGGGGGGCGGAGCTGGTTATGAGGCCGACGATAACGCCGACGACGACGCGAAACCCAGGAACGGACGCCAAAGAGCCATTTGTGTAGCCAGCCCTCCTCCACAGTCTCTCCTCCTCCCTTCCATCATCCTCCCTCGCCCGGAGAGCCGACAGCGCGCATGCGCGGCGGCGGAGCAGATTCGTCGGCGAGCTACGACGCGAAACCCAGGAACGGACGCCAAAGAGCCATTTGTGTAGCCAGCCCTCCTCCACAGTCTCTCCTCCTCCCTTCCATCATCCTCCCTCGCCCGGAGAGCCGACAGCGCGCATGCGCGGCGGCGGAGCAGATTCGTCGGCGAGCTACGACGCGAAACCCAGGAACGGACGCCAAAGAGCCATTTGTGTAGCCAGCCCTCCTCCACAGTCTCTCCTCCTCCCTTCCATCATCCTCCCTCGCCCGGAGAGCCGACAGCGCGCATGCGCGGCGGCGGAGCAGCAGATTCGTCGGCGAGCTGGTTACGAGGCCGACGACGTCGACGACGACGACGACGCGAAACCCAGGAACGGACGCCAAAGAGCTGCGCTCTAAAACGGAAAACAACCGAAAGGAGCTCAGCGGCGACCGACGACTCACTCGCCTGCGCGACGGCAAAGCAGGCGCACTCTACCGCAGTGCGCCGGTGTTGTGCGAGAAAGCCGAACGCGGCGGAAATGAAGCTGCGGGCATTCCGAGTGGACGGCACCCCGACGAAGACGCTCCACGGAGGTGCCGGAAGTCCGGAAATGTGGGCGTAGAGTGGGCGGGAGGGGGGTGGGGGAAGGAGGGACTGGCGCAGCCGTTCCAAACGGCACCTGCGCTCTTCGTCCTCTCTACAGAGCGCTACAAAGACGCGAAGGCAGCTGACAAGAAGCGCGAACGAAACGGAAGACGCTCGCCGGAAGCGACACCAAAGGGCTGCCGAATGCCAGAGAGGCCACGAAGGGCTCTGGCACATAGCTGCAGGTGTTTGAGACATCGCCCACCAGCCAGCGGCTGCTGTTGCTTTTACCCACGCTGTCGCCGAGCCATATCCAATTACGATTCTAGTCAGGCGAAGAGCTTACACGGAGGGCCTAGCTTTCGTCAAGGCCGCCCGCTGTACCGCAGCAGCAGCCGCTAATGAAGAAGCCGTCTGCTAACGAAGTGCGCGTCACTGTGCCGCGTTGCATACGTAGCAGACGACGCGAAGAGCGCTAGAGAGTTTTCACGTTTCTCGCATTCGTGGCCGAAGAGTAGTGCTCATACCTTGTGGGTGAAGCAGCGCACTGACACGGACACAGTGAAGACACACGAGACGACACTCGCTACTATGTTCTGCAGCGAGTGTCGTCTTTTCTTGTCTGTGTCTTCACTGTGTCCGTGTCAGTGCGCTGCTTCACCAGCAAGGTATGATGATTGCTCACCAACTAGCCCAACATTCCACTTTACCGAAGAGTAGAGTGTGTCGTGTGTACGGGATATGTAGGTACGTGCCATTGTGTCATGCGATTCGACGCAACCTTCGTTATCGCGCCTTTTTGTCGCAAAAGTCTGACAATTGTTAGATGGAAGGCGTCGCCGAAATTGAACCCATTCACCAGTGAACGAGCACACAGTGACACGTTTTTCTTTTTTATACTATCCACAACCACGGTAAACCGTTCGCGAGTCTCGACCCCAATATATATATATATATATATATATATATATATATATATATATATATATATATATATATATATATATATATATATAGCACGTCGCATACAAGCATGGAGTTGAGCAAATAATACGCGATTTCACCTAACCTTATGTTCCACGAGTTGAAGGTGTAACATATCGAGTAGTTATTTCGCAACGTCGCGGGTGAAGAACTATACTGCGTCGCAGAACTACGTATTTAGTTTGCACCGGTATAAATAATAATAATAATAATAATAATAATAATAATAATAATAATAATAATAATGGTGGTGGTAGTGGTGGTAGTGATGATGATAATAACAAAACCTTCGCAGATGCATGCAAGCATGCTAGCAATTCGCACATCAAAGACCTAGAAGCTGTACAAGGCACTTCGCGCACTCTTAAGAGGAAGCTTTAGCTCGGGCCCAACTCCGACGCGGCCTACTCAAATACATGTAAAACGCAAAAACGCTTTTCTGAGATAACCTCCGGACCAATTTTAATGAAATTTGTTGCATTTCAGAGAGAAAGTTAAATCCTAGTGACCTTTGAAAGCGTAATTTCGATTTAGGGTAGGAATTTTGTTTAATACATTTTCAAATATTCGACAGTTTCAAAAATAGAGAAGCACGAAGTTTACAAATTAATAGCTCTGCATCAAGAACAGATATTGCTGTTCTGTAAAAAGCTTCCGTTATATCATTCAAAGCGGACAAATTCGGTGTGTCATTTTATATCTTACGTAAACTTGTTACATCGTTTACAAGAGCTCCGCAAAAGCTGCATTTCCCCATTACTAAATTTCTTTAGATTCACGAGTAACATATCAATTTTGTCCGCATTAGATCCACTATTAGATTCAACTGACAGGATTGTTTTATTAGTTTCCCTTACTGAGTTACAAAGTTGTAAACTTGATAGTTTCGTTTTTTGCAAATTCTCGATTTTTGCCAATCTTTAATAAAAGGTTGACGATCTAACTCGAAAATTCGGAACCAACCGTCGCTAGATTTTAAGTTTGTCTTTTAAACGCAACAAACCTCGTCAAATTCGGTGCAGTGGTTGCCGAGAAAAACGAGTTCTCTTTGCACGTGTATTTAGACAGGGGCGACCGAGCTAAAGCTTCCTCTTAAGATGGAGTCTGTTTTGCCACTTTCCCACATAGGTGTACTCCAAGGCTTTGTAAGCGGTTCGCTATCACCAGCTCGAATGTTTTGAAACACTCCAGTAAATACGAGCTCGGTACTTCTAGACCGCCCGCTAGATCCGAAGAATTAGCGTTCTCGCATGTCGTGCCGCTGGCTCTTCTTCGTACGGCTGCATTCTGCATAATGCGCCTTTAACTAAAGTAAAACGGTTGTGGACCTCAGCTCTGAGGCTTCGCTGTGAAACTCGCAGCTGTGGCTAACCGCATTTTTTCCTTTTAATCCTTGGTTCGAGTTACGTGAAACACCTTGTATATGTGGGAAAGTGTCTAAACTAGACCCCATCCTACGGGAGTACGAAGTGCCTTGTATACTACTGCTTCGATGTCTTCGATGTACGAGTTCCTCATGTTTTAACGAGATACGAAGAATCAAACGCAGTTATGTCAGACGCGTTGTTGCCACACTACACTGCAAGCGCCGCAAGCGCAACCTTAAACGCCGTCTATACAATTTTGCGAAGAACAGCACTAACTACAAAACCCCGGCCGCGTTCTATACCACTGGTCTGCACAAGACAGCAGCAAAACCGCCAGCGCGGATTACACAGCCTTCGACGAGGAGTCCCGTAGCTTCGTTTATCCGACTTCCTTGTGTTCTTTCGCTGCGCAGAGCGACTTCTTCACCGGAGGATAAGCTAACACGGAGCGGAGCTTATCGACCTTACGATCAGTTCCCCTCTTTCGTCTTGTTTTATTTCCTTCTTTTAATTTTTTTCCAGACAGAGACGTAGTTACAGTAAGTTGTGTTGGGTAACACGTACGGCCGAGCCAACTTCGATAGAGTTGGCTTAATTGGCTTGGCTTGACTCTCTAAAGAAGTTCGGCGGCGTTGTTTCCCCGTCACAAAGTTTCGATGGAATATACCGGAAAGAAACAGAAAGAAAGGAAGAACTCCGTGGTATCCAGTCACGGACTGCAAGGAGGCATGAGCGCACACAAGGTACAGGACGTAGTGTTGCATGTAACTTTCCTGTCTGCTTCTAATCTGTCTCTCGTGCCCGACGGTCTTTTTCCCGCAAGAAGTTAGAGAAGCGTTACGAGAAGATCCTCTTTTGCTTAGCATTGTGACCCACCAATTTCGTGCAGTACAGTGGATGCTACGGGGATCCGCCAGACGATAGAGAAAACACGCCATTACGTATCCTATAAACCGGGCACGCTATACCCAGTGTTCGACTGGCAAAATCCCAGTTTACTAGTTGGAGAAAGGATACGCCTTGTCTGATTAAGGGGTCCGGCAAGATCCGCACAATTACAAAGGTCTTGTTGACGTGGATGCTATTTCTATTGCCGTTCTGCGCCATGCATGTTCATTGGTTGCGTTGTTTCGGCAATACTGTTCGTTAGAATGTTTCTATGCAATGCTGTGTTGTTGTTTAAAGTATTATGTAGAGGAGCGCATGGTATTTATATGCATAAAATGTAGTTGGTGATAACCAAAGAATAAAACAAGTGTTATGTACATTATTACAGTGGAATGCATTAGTTCGCTTCGCGTATTTCCCTGGCGACAAGCGGCGTAGCGTTTTCTCTGTACAGATCTGGCACCGCTGGTTTTAGCTTGAAACCTGAACGTCTTACGAAATTTTGTAGGTAATTCTGATACGAATGCTCAAACAAAGGACCATTTTAGCTTGAAACAGCGAGCTTTTAATTTCCAGTTAGCCTACCATTTACACTAGCAGAGAAAAAGTAATTAAACTGGGAGCGGATTTCAGCTCGCTCGGCTCTCTTTCAGTCGTGAAGGGCACATGTACTGCGTTTGCGTGGGTGGTCATCTTGCTTTAGAACACAGCTCTTAGGCCCCCGTTCCCACGGCAAGCGTCGGCGTTGAATTGAATTGAATTGCATTGAACTTTTTTCCATATTGAATGGGGGAAAGTTTCAACTAAAAAGTGAAAGTTAATTCCCTTGACGGAGGTTCGGACCCCCTTTACAAGGCATAGAGCAGCATAAACCACTGATACTCCTAACATTTCAAACTATAGTGAGCAGAAGAAGCGCTAAAAACAGAAAAACATACATTGCAATATCAAAATTTCAGGCACGGACTACTGTTTCACATATTCTCTGTAGGAGAAAAGAAAGAAATACACAAAACACACAGGATTGCAGGCTTATATGCACGCATCTCATGCATGTATGCATGGATTGTCTCGTAAGCGAGCGAACGAGCGTAGCGAAGAATGAAAGAGCGAACGTGGCGCGCAGCGGGGCACGAGAGACGGCGACAGCGAAGACAGCGCGAGGAGGTAAGCGGAGGAGGAGGAGGGTACGGCGAAAGCGGGAGAAGCAAAGGGCAGTTGCCTCGCAACGGCGACGATGGCTACGAGATGGCGCCAGAGTTATAACGCACATCGTCCGCGTGCGAACAAAGGGCTGCATGAGCGGAGGTCTGTCTGCGGCGGCTGCTGTGAATCGCGCCCACGTGTCACCCACCGGGATCTCCCGATTAGCGAGGCAGTGATCGAGCCACGCATCGCTCGGTTTGCAACGTGCCGCGCGAGACAGATTGTCCGCGCCAGCCAATACATATCGCGAAATGAAAACACGCTCCAATTTCGCATTAGGGAGTATCGTAATCGTCGGTGAATTTTCTTTTAATTCTTAGGTTGTCACCGACTATAGTCACACTACATAAGAACATAGTAAGTAAGACAAAAAACGAATAATCTTGATGTAGTATTTTGAGTCTACCAATGCAGAAACCTACGGCGTAAGGTGTATTTTTTTTCGTTTATTTAAATAGTGTTTAACATAACCAAATGGAGTCGCAATACGTTGCAATATGTTCCCGCTCCTCAATACCGGTCATCAATATTAGTCGACCCCTGTTTTGACGTTCAGACGTAAATTATCGACAACTATAAATATTTCTTTTCGTTAGAACCCTTCAGGAATGGAATGCATTCCCTCCATATGTGGACCATCGAGAAAATGATCTGTTTTGCGACTCGTCGGTTTCGGACCCTTCGCCTTTTCGCAGTTGAAACGACCCAGCGCTTGACGCAACCAGGCCACCTGTGAGCTCTCACTCGATGCGGGACCCTCGCATTGCGTGGCACACTTTGACTCCAGCGGAAGGCTACACGCAAAGTAAGATAATCTACATCCTTAAATGTACATAGGAGTGTAAATGAGTCCGTAATTAACTCGCACCCTTACACCCACAAGTGTGTAGGGATGAATTATAGACAGAGTTACACTCATATACACTTCATAACCTCAGACCCCTAAGGGTGCAACGACATGAGTTATAGACGAAATTACACCCAAAAGGGCATACGGGTGTGAGTTATAAAAAATTTACACCCTTATTTCATACCCTTAAAACGGAAAGTATGTTTCGTACGCTTACAAATAGAAGGGTGTAAAAATACCATTACACTGTGCTTTGTACCCTTACAATCAAAGGGGTGTAACAATAAAAAACGAATAACTTACATCCTTGCACCAAAATGGTGTAAGGGTGTGCAAGTTATAGGCAAAGTTACACCCTTATTTACTCCACAACTTTAGACCCAAAAGTGTGTAATGACGTCAGTTATAAAGTTCACTTTCCACTTTAAGGATGTACGTTATTTTTCAATAGAGCGAGAAAAGAAACAAAATGCGACGAGGAGTCCTGGCTGACCTTCAACGAGGTCAGCTTTGTCTGTCATACACGGACGCCCGCCGTTATTGCTAGACGCAAAACAAACAAACCAATAAACAAAATTATTTTACAGCAAGCTGTCGACGCGAGAAGAACTGTTCTCGCCCGACGACCTCAACAACGCGACCAATATCCTCACTGTGGCTTTTGAAGCGGGGCGCATAATTTGAGCGATCAGCATTATGCACGCAGAACAAGCACAAGACGGACGCACACACAAAAAAAGCGTGGGGCTCCAGTAAAGGTTCTTTCTTTGCATGAAGTCGAGTCCATTCACGAGCTTAATGAAAGCCCACCCGGGCGACAGCTGCGCGTTCGAAAAAAATAAAGTAAATGAGAACGCGCTCTTTTGAAAGAGGCAATATAGTGCGCTGCAAAACTAAACTGCGCGCCTCAACAAACTCGAACGTTCCGTGATAGAAAGGCAGAAAGGGTGGGTGAAGGAGCGAGTTCCGGAGCGAGGGAGTAGGCAACACACACGGGTGCACAGGGCCTTCCCAAAATTCAGGCTAGAACTGCTTAATCAGGGACACGCGGGAGAGCGGGCGGCGTCAAAGGGAGGTGTTGAAGCGAACCCAATTCACAGGAAGAAGAAAAGATTAGAGGGGAAGTGAGCGACCAAAACGCAGGCCGCGCTTTGCTGGCGCGCTGTCTCTTGTTCGTGCCTTGCGGCGAAGCAACACGTGTGCCTCCGTCTTCGCCTCCCCCGATTGTTCGGTGTAGGAGTAATGATCGAACGCTGGCGTCAAAGTGGGAAAATCTGCATGTGTGTGAAGCGTGGGAAGCCAGTCGTGTAGCAGAGAAGAGAGGGCGTGGAAGAGCTTATAGTAGGTATATATATATATATATATATATATATATATATATATATATATATATATATATATATATATATATATATATATATATATATATATATATATATATGTATATATAGGACGTGTGTCGAGTGAGCTCCTCAACAACACTTCGCAATGTTGCGAACTAGGTTTAAATCGTGGATCCGCGATCTCAGAGGGCGCAACTTGAGGCTAATGCACGTATCTCGCATTTACCGCTAAATCATCATTCAAGTTTCTCAATAGTTTTCGCTCGGTGGTTGAATGACGGTGTGAACGTTGTCAAAAGCTGATGTTGGGACGCTGATTGTGGAGAGAGAGAGAGAGAAAATTTATTGTTAATGAGCTGGGGCGACTTCATCGTAGGGTGGAGCCCTTTGTCCAGGGCCCCATTGGCTCGCGCCACTCTGCGTCACCGCTGGATACGCCATCGCTGCTTTGATGGCGGAACACTCATTGTGGAACGCTGATGGTGGAAGGCTGATGGTGGAAGGCTGATGGCTCTTGGAAAAGCGATGGCTCTTGGAAAAGAACCACGTGCGCGGGTAGGCGCCACGAAAAACCCGATTATGTCCTTGCTGGCCACAGGCCTTACCGCAACTCTGTACATATCTCTAGCGTGTATGTGCGTGTGTGTTGACTAAACGCGCTGTCTATGCGTTTACGAAATAAATGTTTACGTGGTAATTATCACCCAGCAGCTGTAGTAGCATGCCAGGCAATCAGCATGGCACGTTATTAAAGCCACATATCATTAAAGTTTGTATCTCTCTGTCTCTATTCGGGCCCATACTAAGTCGCCCAATTTGTCTGCTCGGCATAGCCACAACCAGCAGTGAGTTCTCTCTCCCGGCGCATACCCAACCGCCCCAATACGTTTGTACGCATGCGTAAACGCATGTCGCGAGAGAACAATGACAAATGCCAAACTTCTAGGAGGCAAAGGCAAGGAGAGCTTCACCGTAAAACTGCCGGAACGGAGCAGCGAAGAGCGTGCCCCCGTCTCTCGAAGAAAAGAAAGCCGAGGCGGCATTGGGGGCCACGTGCGTGCACGGCCTCGTGACCTGCTTAGTAGAACTTGTTGTTGGGCGAGTTGGTAGATATAAGCGAACATTGTTTAACTGCGCGAACAAACGAACCACAAAGACAGCGAGGGACCAGGACGGGCGCAGAGCCCGTCCTTGTCCCTCGCTGTCTTTGTGGTTCGTTTGTTCGCGCAGTTAAACAATGCTCGTGCCCTGTCCCGATGCGGCCTGACTGCATTCGCTGACTGGACATTCGGATGCGCGGTCCGGGCTCGAGCTGCGCGACCCGCTCGCGGTGAAATGGTTCCACGTCTGCCGTCGGAACCTGGCTGCCCAGTACCAACGCTCCTGGAGCTTTCGCCTCAGCTGCATCACAGCCCTGGCCAGCTTCAAGGCATGTCGACCTTCCCCGCTCCGAATCCTCACAGGAAGAGGCAGTTCAACTCGAAGCTGTCCTCATTCGGTCCGACGAGCATCGCTCCCAGCAGGTCACCATCCAACACGCAAGCACACCTTCCAGAACTCTTCGCCCTTCTCATCACGCTGCAGGAGGCTAACGAAGACGAGCGTCGGTGCGGCGTTTCCGGAAACGCGACAGAACCGCCGGTCTCCCGGAGCTTTTCGAAAGGTGAGTTTCTGACGACTCCAGGCTCGTCGCCGACTGACGAATGCAAAGCTCGGTCATCATCGGACCGCGCCGAGATTTCGGGAAGGTTCGAATGCGATAGCGCGTCCGAGGTTGTCGAGAATGAAACGAGCTTCGTCGGAGAGGATCAAGTCATCGTGCGTGAAAAGCCGGATCCGGAGGCTGTCGGCGAGTCAGACGTCGCCGTGAGGAAGGGGGCGGATGTTCCTGCAGGAGAAGGGCCCACTCTAGGACGACCATCTTCCGCAGGCATTGCAGTGCCCCCCTTCGCGGACTCGTCTAATTTACGAAGGCACGCTGACTGCCTTCCTGAACCGGCGGCCGGGATTTCAAGTGCTGCACGATGACTTGGACTCGCTCGTCTGCTACCAAAACTTCGCAGACGAAGGCGACGAATGTAGATGCTCATCCCTCGTCCAGGACGGTGCTACCGCCGGGTCATGTCTGACTTCTTCGAACGACTATGGACTCCTGTACGCGGTTGCTGGTGACGGCGCACCTCGGTCCGTGCGTGCCAGCTTTTGGCTCAGCATTTCCTACGGGCCCGCCATGTACGGAAAGGACGATGAACAAGAACAGCGCCGATTGAAGGACGATTGGGGCCCTGCGACGTCACTCCAGGTCCCCTGAACTGGCCGGTCATGATAAGCAGGCTGCTGCCCGTTTCTCGGACGCTGGGTCCACGTGGTCCGGCCACGGAGGAACCACCTACCGAGAGCAAGTTGAAGGAGGAAATTTCGATAGCAACAGAGATGTTGAAGAAACAGCAGTGGTCACGAACTGCCCGAACCAGGAGATCCCTAGGCCAGTGTACTTGCATGCGCCGGTCACGGGGCGAGCATCTCCCAAATGGTTTTGAACGCCCCCGTGGTTGTGACAATTGGCCGCCTGAAAGCCGAACCACGAGAAAGAAGCGAGTGCGGGGAACTGCGCCTCCCGAAAAAGGAAGAATATATATACATATGTATATACGCACGCTACAAGTGGTTCAGGGGCACCGCGAGTCGGCTGCGGCTTTGGCTTCATGCTTGTTTGATTTCATGTCGTTACTAATTAAATGTTGTGTTGATTGGTTGTTGTCGCTGTATCTGTATACTGCCAAAGCGGGGCACAGGTCCTACTGCGTCCTGGAAATTGGGCGGAAATGCTGAAAATTAGCGCGACGGGAAGAGATGGTGTCGTGCTCGCTTGCCTGTGTTCGTCTCGCCATCGATTCGATCCTGCATCGCGCCGCGCAAATGCAACGCCTTCGAAGCGCCACCACTTATTCTCGGCACACCTCGGAGTGCTGCAGAAAAATGGCGCCGAAAACCGTCGGCGATGGATCGTAACCAAAGCAGATGCAGTCGAGCGCTTTTATAGGAAGGAACAGTGCGCTTGACTGAATTGCCTAAAGAAATCGTGCACTGGGAAGAAAAAAATGGCCAGGCTTAGCTTGGTTAAGCCAAGAATGCGTTGCATATTGCGCAAGTTGGGGCCCAGCTTTTCCTCCGGCTGTCGTGACGTCACGTCACGTGGTTGCGCTAAAGGTCAATGGTGGCTGCCCGGCCGCGCCCAAGGGCTGAACTGAGTGATTGCATTATGCAACGCATAAAAATAGAAGCAACTTAATAACAAACATAGCAAACTTAAAAGAGAATAGACCCACATATGAGACGCGCAGCAATAAACAATGGCTCATACCCTCAATGGTGGCTGCCCGGCCGCGCCCAAGGGCTGAACTGAGTGATTGCAATATGCAACGCATAAAAGAAACTGGTTGCAGTGGGAACATTTAGGCTGCGCTTCTGCTTTTATTGCGTAATTATGTAGAAAGCAGAGCCGTCAACCACAACATCTGCAGCGGTACACTAACATAACTTGCACCTGTAGCAAGCATGTGACGCCCCTCAGGCATAATGTTCGTTCGCCGCCAGGCTCGGCGACCAATGTTGCCTGCCGAGTTTAGCATGCCACCGAGCCTGGCGGCGAACGAACATTATGGCTGAGGGGCGTCACGTGCTTGCTACAGCACCCTTACAGGCGATATCAGGGTTATAAACGGGGTTAAGGTGCCTCAGAAGCGCTGGCCAACGTTTCGATTGGAAGACCGTTAAAAAAAAATTTAAATTATGGGGTTTTACGTGCCAAAACCACTTTCTGATTACGAGGCACGCCGTAGTGGAGGACCCCGGAAATTTCGACCACCTGGGGTTCTTTAACGTGCGCCTAAATCTAAGCACACGGGTGTTTTCGCATTTCGCCCCCATCGAAATGCTGCAGCCGTGGCCGGGATTCGATCCCGCGACCTTGTGCTCAGCAGCCTAACACCACAGCCACTGAGCAACCACGGCGGGTGATAGGAAGACCGTACGAAATGTTCAACAGTGGGACGCGATAGCCTTCTCAGACCCCTTACTGCTTTTAATGCTTCCCGCCAAGTGCAGCTTATGTAACCACAATAGGAAGACCGTACGAAATGTTGTGGTTACGTAAGCTGCACTTGGCGGGAAGCATCGAAAGCAGTAAGGGGTCTGAGAAGACTATCACGTTCCACTCTTGAAGACGAAGGATAAGCACCCTCCAAATTTTTCATCACTCGCTTTATCACGTTCTTCAGAAATGATCGATTTCGAAAATGCATTCCCTTAAGGCGTATCGAAGATCTGCCCGACTCGTGGCCAATTCCCTCCTGAGCGGGAATGTGCCAATGAATTTGAGGTCATCGTCGTCATCATCATCATAACCGGCGGTGTATCAGCAAATGCGCGTACTGTCCGCTTTTTCTTTTGTTGTCTTTTTTCTTTTTGCTTTTTTCTTTTTCTTTTTATGTCCCATTGATCGCTGCCATGTTTGGGAGTGCAGAGCTGATCGTGCTGCGGGGACGCCCAGACTGGTGACACCGTTGGTGTTCGATTTCCACTCGCGAGAGTGCTCGTTTGCACTGGCAGTCAACTACATACAACGGGGTGTTTTTTTCCTAATTGGGTCTCTACGTATAGAAAGAGAAGCGACTCTTCGTTAGCGAGCGTTTCAACCAATTACTTTGTCGCTAATGAAAACAATCAACATCGCAGCCGTTACCTTGTTGACCTAGTGTGTCTAGTATGCATCGAGCTTCGTCAGAGAGGATCAAGTCATCGATTCGTTAAACACATACATACATACATACATACATATATATATATATATATATATATATATATATATATATATATATATATATATATATATATATATATATATACGAGAAACAAGGAAAACCAGGGGGGGCTGATTGTTATTAGTCAAGTGATGAGAAGCCTCCGTGTCACTGTGTGCGTGCGTGCGTCCGTCCGTAATGACTGGGCCACGAAGCTTTAAAGATGCGAGATCGATCGGATAGGATATTCTGATTAGGAGGAAGTGCTGCGACAAATGCTAATTCGAGTCAGTGTTCTGGGACGCTGCCCGGATGAAAAGGGATTCCCACGCGCCGCCTACGAATGCGAGGGATGTATAGAAAGGATAGAAAGAAACAGCCCCACACCCCTCTCCTTCCTCTATTACGCAATACTTATTTATGTATGCACGAGGAACCGAGCTCGACGAGAGCAATTACCTGAAGGCCGCCTTCACGAACTCCTAAGTGCAATCTTTAGCCCATGCTGGAGTCCTCACACAGATTAAGGAATACTAAAGAGAAAGGTTCAGATCAGTTCAGAGCGATAACCTATTCTCTAAAATCGTTAATTTCGCGATAAGAGGTTTATTATTCTTTACAACAAGCAAAAATTAAGATCAGCGATCAACATAATTTTTTTTTTCGAGCCCCAGTTTGAGGTTAGGTACGGCCATGTCACGTCATGGCCATCGAAGTTTTTGTTTTTGTTTTGTCGTATCTGGTGCATTGAGGCTCAGTAAGATGTTCTCGACACTTGCTAATCGTTCGAGTCTTTGGATTCTTTGAAATGCAACGTAGTCCATACTTGATGAAATGAGCGCTACGAAGACGCGGACGAAAGAACAACATGTACGACAGACAAGCGCCTTGTCTGTCGTACATGTTGTTCTTTCGTCCGCGTCTTCGTAGCGCTCATTTCATTAAGTATGCATAACCAACTCACCCACATCAAGCTTCTGCAACGTAGTCCATGTTTACAGAGGGGAAAGAAAACGTACTTTAGGCCGGAGGAAACGCCGTGAAGGTCTATGACGTCACGGCGCCCTGGTCTATGACGTCAAGGTCTATGGCGTCGCCACTTCCTTTTTCGTTCCAGATAGTTTTTTAAAATTTTTCTTGGGTATGAAGTCCCCCGCGCTCCCGGTAAGAGCAGCGTGTATTCGTTTCTTTTTTCATCGTTTTGTGTAACGGTAATTTACTAATACGGCTCAAATTATTGTTCATTTAGCCTCCCCCTTTACGTCTCGAGAAGTTCGTGGGAAGACCGCCAGAAAGTTTAAGGAGGCTCTCCCCGTTTGGAGCTGTCACGGCGCCCGCAAAACCATACGCTAATGTTCACGGTCATATTGTCACCTAGCTATTGCAACTAAAACGGTTGACCACCGACAGATTGGCAAAAAAACGTCTGCCTTTAGCGATGGCTGGTCCTCGGAGAGCCCGCGCGCAACCTCGAACTTCGTCGTTCTCGCCTTAAGGGTCCCGTGAACAACACGTGCAAACTTATTTCGCGTCAATATTTGTTAACAAAAACTGCGAAGTTTCGAAGTATCGCTTGGACACATCTTGCTCTCCGAAGTTCGAAGCCGCTTACTTGCGCGCGACTGCGCCTCATTTATGCCACGTAAACGATAACCACCGTCGTAACCACGTTAAGGCGCACACGTTCAACACAGCGACGACGACGACGCGAACGCATCACCGGACTGTCTCAAACAATCGCTGTGTTCGACATTTCCCTGCCACCTGTAACATCTTTCATCCATTCGTACTTACCGATCGTATCACTGTAATGTCACCTCTCCAGGCAAAAGCAGCTAGTAAACAGCCTTCGCACTCTCCATCTCGTCTCAGCTAGGCAGCATGTATACACTCACTGTGGATGGATGGATGGATGGATGGATGGATGGATGGATGGATGGATGGATGGATGGATGGATGGATGGATGGACGGACGGACGGACGGACTGACTGACGGGTGATTGATTGATTGATTGATTGATTGATTGACTGATTGATTGATTGATTGATTGATTGACGGACGGACGGACGGACGGACGGACGGACGGACGGACGGACGGACGGACGGACGGATGGACGGACGGATGGACGGACGGATGGATGGATGGATGGATGGATGGATGGATGGATGGATGGATGGATGGATGGATGGATGGATGGATGGATGGATGGATGGATGGATGGATGAACGGATGGATGGATGGATGGGTGGATGGATGGATGGATGGGTGGATGGATGGATGGATGGATGGATGGATGGATGGATGGATGGATGGATGGATGGATGGATGGATGCTTTGAGCGTCCCCTTTGTAAGGGGGTGGTGGGTTGCGCCACCAAGCTCTTGTTAGTATATTGTGTAATGTCCTACCTATGTTAACGAAGAAAAAGGGGAAAGCAAAAAAAGAAAACGATGAATTCCCATAACCGAACTTTCTGAACCTCTATTGATTTTGCACGCCTCCGTTGTACGTCGTTTCCCCTGTGTTTACGCTGTGCCCGCGCCATCTGTTGCCATTTCCGAGAATCACACTTCCCATACAGAACACGGCTTCATTTCCCCTCGATGTGGAATCCATTCGCAGGTCGATAGCGCAGCACAGCCGGCGTTCCTACCTCAGAGCACAAGACGCCTCATAGTAGTTTGTCCCGCATTCGCAGCTCCGTGCAAAAAAAAAAAGAGCTCCTATATCCGAGTTATTATACTGACTCTGCAGCTGACGTGTCAAAAAAAAAAAGAAAAAGGAAGCGATATCGCATTATCTAGTTGTCGCCTATCCTATTTTCGAGGCATTCTCGTAGTGTGTCGGGCACTGAATGTACACGACATGGATATACGCACGAATACAAACGCGGGCGCAAACAAAAACACGCGCACGCACCAATCGTGGCCTCCGCGATCGGCAACGGCGCGCCGCCGGAGCTGATCGCGGAGGCCACGCACCAATACGCGAACTGGCAAACACCGCACAAATTAGAAACAAACACAAGCTCACGGGCACTCACTGAAACGCTCACCCATATAAGCAAACAGAGCTGCACCCGCACAGAATCACCCGCATACAAAAACAAACATAAAAACACACACGTACAGGAACCCACATACGCGCACATGCACACGCAAACACACACATAGAAAAATACATACATACAAATACGCAGAACTGTGAGAACAGAATACGCGAACCCTCCACACACAAACGTTCTCCGAAACAAACACAAGCAATTAGGCGCACGCACAAACACACAGATGCGCACACATTTCCAATACACACACGCGCGCGCACACACGAACGCATACGCCAACAAACGCAAAATAACGCATAAACGCGCTCACAAACTCACGCAAGCACAAAAATGAACACACACATCACGAAGGAACCGCCTCATTTGCATACGTATCAAGTGGCGCACACACGCAACACAGGAGGCGATGGAAAGGGGGGCACAGGGTGCAATTATAAGACGAGCTAACGCACCAGCTTGCCTACGTCTATAGACCGGCTCTGTTGGGCTGCCTCTAAACTGCATATAGTAACCTCCCTTTTTCTTTTCCATTTTCGTTATATTTCGTAAGTCACCGTCATAAGCGTAAAAAAAAAAACGTTTCATTTTGCAAATGCAGCCGTTGCCCACACAGCCTCGCTATACGCAGGCGTTCCCATCAGACGACTCCTCGCGATCGTAATCGCGTAAAAACTCGAAAGACTCGAGAAGAAAGGAGAGGGAGGCTCCTTCACATCGCCTCAGCGAGGAAGCAGAGAATCGATAGGCTCCGTTGACGACTCAGCGAGCACTCTACGGGTAGAATAAGGATCTTTCCTTCAGGCTTCTCCTATCATATATCTATATTCTCGCGACAGAGTCAACCCCTTTTCTCTTTTGCTGAACACTTGCTTCTTTCTCAGGGATGGCGACGTTCCAGCCGCTTCCAATTGAGTGTCGAGCCTAGGCAGTGAATCGGCGGCACCGTCTTCTCAACTCCGCGTTTTTCCCGACGTATGTGTGAACGAGAAAAAGAGAGCGCATACACAGATGTTCCCGATATTCCTAAGTCGCCATCGTACGAATCAAACGGCTACTTTGGCACCAAGGAGAGCGCCGGGTGAATTACGTCTATTGAAGCGATAGCGTTAAGAGCCCCGTGTCGCAAAAAGAAAGAAAGAAAGAAAGAAAGAAAGAAAGAAAGAAAGAAAGAAAGAAAGAAAGAAAGAAAGAAAGAAAGAAAGAAAGAAAGAAAGAAAGAAAGAAAGAAAGAAAACCGATATCGGCATCGGACGTCGCTTGGCGAAAAGTCATTCCGGACCACAACCACGCAGGCCCTACGCGTGAAGCAGAGGCATTACTGAACTTATCGAATTCTTCCAATAAAAGTACGTCAGAAAAATCGTGAAGTACGATCTAAACACAACCTACAGACACGATAGCATCGGATTTTAACTGGAATATACCAAAAAATTTTAATTCTGTTACGCGGAAACTCAAACACTAACACCGGAATGAACACCGGCAGCTTTGATATGCCTTCAAGTAACGCACGAGGGTTATTGGCCTTCTCCCAAGTTCACCCAACACGTGGCACCCTGCGGCCGGAAGGACGTTGTACATTCCGCCGCCAAGGCCGTGATTTGTGGCGCTGGCTAACCCCAACCGCCGAACCCCTCCCCCTCCCCCCCCCCTCTATACAACACACGCAATACTCAAGAAAGTGGATTAGGAGAAACGGCGCCTTCGGATAAGCGTCTGGTTTCGTATAAACGTCAACGATGGTTCGGCCGCGTAGGCTCCGGCGCCCGCAGAGAGAGAGAGAGAGAATGGAAGAAGGACAGGCAGGGAGGTTAACCAGACTAAGTCCAGTTTGCTACCCTACACGTGGGGAGGGGAATGGGGAGTGAAAGAGGGAGAGAGGAAACATGAGTTTATACCACACTTGCACATGCACTAAGTCAAGTCTGTTGCCACCAGGAGGTCAAAAAGCGCTGGAACTGCCTTCTGGGCTAATAAACTGTGAGGCCAGGCTCCCAAGATCTTCGCTTGGTGCCAGCAGGCAGGGCTATTTCCTAACCATCTGTCTATCTGTATAAGACAAAGCATGCTACAAGACGTCCGCGGAAGACCGGATGAACGTGTACGCTTCGGTATAAAGTTCATCAACGGCACCATCGCGTAGCGCACCCCCCCCCCCCCCATCTCCCTCAGGCGCATGCGCAATACAGCGCGCTCGGGCAGTTCGGGGAGTCTATAGTCAGCGCGCGCCGTCCATGTATGACAAACGAGCGGTCGGAGCGACCGCGGCGGTAACAAGCGCGACGTGGACGCAGGAAAAAGACGCAGACCCAGACGACAACGGGGTTTGGAGTTCCACCTCACCCTCCCCCCTCCCCCCACCACCCCGTCGCTTTCTTCCCCGCTCCCTTTCCTTCCAGCGGCCATCACTCATCGCGTAAGTAACGGTCCCAGAAGAGCAGACGTACTCCAGGACCACCAGAAGGCAGCAGCAGCAGCAGCAGCAGAGGCTGTGGCACGCGCTTAGCGGGAAGCCGCCGGCAGCGATGGCAGCGCGACGTCGTCCTCGTCGCTGGCGTGACAAATGGCTGGAACCGCTTTAGCCGGCCCCGCGTATTAGATAAACAGGAGCTTGGGCACGAGGCGTCGCGGCTTAACCCTTTCCCCTCCTTTCCCTCCCCTGCACCCGCAGAGAGAGCGGTTAGGCACGTGGCCTCGGGCTCCTCGCGGTCCTGGGGCGAGTTGCACGAACGTTTAATAACGAAAGTAATAACGAATCTTACAACGCGTGCTTAATTGTTCCCGAGACAACTCCTCGTCCGCACTAGAACGCGTTCGTAAATTCGCTATTATTTTCACTTTTACATGTTCGTGCGAGCCGCCCCTGGTCTGTCATGCGGACAATTTTAGGTGGGGAGTGGAAAATTTGAAGAGGGGTTGGAGGAGACGGTGTGGGGGGGGGGGGGGGGCGGGAAAGTTTACTTTTCGTACTGCAAGAGCTGTCTGAAAAAAAAAAAACGCCGAGTAATTTTCATCGCGCCCCACCCTGTCGAATAAACCGCCCGCTAGTTCAATCAAGCTATAATTGAATTCTCGGATTTTACTCGCCAGAACGAAAATCTGATTACGAGGAACGAATATGCATCCCTTTCGACCACCTGCAGGTTTTTTTGTAATCTGGGCCTAGGCCTAAGACCTGTTCTTCCGGTAAGCGGTTCTTCTTTCCTTTTGTTTTCTTTTTCTTGTTTCTTTTATTTTTCACTTTGCCCTTGTGAAATGCAGCTGCCCCGGCATTGACCGAAGCGGCGAAGGCCATACTCACTACAAGGTATACTACAGCAGGTCTCAGCGAGAGTCGCATAGATTCTATGCCTATTGTGTGTGTATGTGGGAGGGGAGGGGGGGGGGTGCTCACTGAGTTCACTGAAACCGCCATGTTGTCGTACGGCGATCACGCTGAGAAGTTGACAGTTACCTCGGCCGGCTGATCTCCCGTAGCAAGGTTTTAGTACGGGCTAGTTGGTATTCCATGGTATCAATCGTCACTTACAGCGCATACATAGACGGAGGACAAAAACGGGTACGACGTAGACAAGCGCTTTTTTGCCCTCCGTCTATGTATGCGCTGTAAGTGACGATTGATCTCCCGTAGCCGTGTTGAAGCAGTGATGAATAGGGCAACAATGTGGGCCTACATGTGACGTCATTTGAATGATCTCTACGATAGAGCTGGGTTGCTGCGCAGCGTAATCTTTGCGAGCCCAGGTATTAATTGTGCGTTATAAGCGGCGTTAGCAGCGTGTTTATGGTACGGCACCCAGTTAGACCCCCGCCTGATCCGGATCGCAAGAGATAAATCTACAGACGAACGAAATACGTCTTTACAAGTGTATCCCAACGTTCGTACTTAATTTGCCGAGTTTGATGCTTTCACGAGCAATTGAAAAAATATAGATGGCGTATCCGGGAGTTTCTGTACCTTCAAGCATACGTGTCAGTGCAACTTGACAAGCACTGTGATCGTGCTACAGTCGGTACGGATACCACAACACTAACACGGCCCAAGAGGGACGAAAAACCACAACAAAAAAAAACGAAGTGCAAAAGTTGAAAAAGCAGTGCTTGTACTTTTGTATTCTTTCCGTCTCTGGTCTCTCTCGCGCGTAAGTCTCTGTCATAAGTTTATAGACTACGATTTCAAATACTCAGTGCTTCAACTTCAACACTTTGCAGCGTACACCAGGTGTACACTGCAAGATAATTTCCATCCTTCAAACTGAATATAAAGGCGTAAGTGCCAACTCCCATTCTCAAATCCTTCTGCGGTGTAAAGGCGTGAGTTATAGACACATTTACATTCCTTATTTCCTTTTCAGGGAGTAAATTATTTTGCACTGTTGTGAGGCCGTGGAAGCTGCACAAGTAGTTCCATCACCCAATATGTATCACTCCGCGCGTTCCCTCCGCACTTATCGCCTTCTCGCACGTGGGACGCTGCCCGCGATGGGCTGCAAATAAAGAACACGAAAAGAATAATTCAGCGGCGAATAAGCGGTAAATGTGAGAGATGCGTTCTCACTACGTCGCACCCCTCTTCTGACGTTCTGGATCCACAATTTCAACCGCGTTGACCACACTGTATTGCTCGACCTATCACTGAAACTACCATCACACCTTCCACGACGTGAAGCAACGCTGCTGTGTCGGCTGCGGGTACAAGCAGCGTTCACTAACTCGTGCAAACATCGCATTGGAATGGCGGGCTCACCGATGCACGCTAAGAGCAAGTGTGAAGATACCATCAGTCATCGTCTGTGCCCCTGTTCTCACTTCGACAACCAACGTCATGACACTCCAGTGCGCCTTGAATAGACCGGGCCCTATGGGCCATTCACAGGAGAAAAGGTCTCGGGAGCCTGGCCTCACAGTTCGTTAGCCAGAAAGCCATTCGAGCGCTTCTTCAGTGCCCAAAGACAATAGACTTCAGTGCACGACTGTAGACATCCTGCGCCTAACTTAGTGCATGTGAAAGCGCGATGTAATGTCATCTCTCTCTCTCTCTCTTTCACACCCCCTTCTCATGAGTAGGGCAGCACACTGGACTCAGTTTAGTTAGCCTCCCTGCTTTTCCTTCCTCCCTTCTTTCTCTCTCTCACTCGACGAACACGTCCTGCGTCTTCGAGAAGGGAATTGCGCAACTGACGGTGATCCGGAGGAGACCACCGTCAGCTGTACTGCATATTATATAGACACACACACGCGCTCTTCTAAACTCTCCCATTCCTTCTCTCCCTCTACCACGTGACCGGCCTCCCACACTTCACACAATTACACTTTCTTTTTCGCTTTTACACTCTTAATGCTAAATCATTAAAAAAACAACAACGAAAAGCACACTGATCTAAAACAACGTGCTAGCAGCGGCATACCACACTTCACTTCTAAGGATTAAAACATTTCTCTCAATCAGATCTCAGCCTATGTAACGAACATTTTCTCACAAAGAAGACGGTCGAAAAGCACGGAACAACGGCTAAGCACAAGCGCAGGCACCGCAAAAAGTATCTCTCGCCTCTCCACAACGTTGCACCTGATGTATGAAACGGAGTATGTCTCTCTCTCTCTCTCACACACACACACACACACACACACACACACACACACACACACACACACACACACACACACACACACACACACACACACACACACACACACACACACACGCTTCGTGCGTTTGAGTGCACGCACGTGGTCCAACTTGGAGCGCTGACATGCTGCTGCTCTTTGTTCTTTGTTCCTTCGCTTAGGACGCGCGCGACATACTGCTGTATCTCAAACTCTAGTACAGCGTCCCTCGGGGGGAGATTGCGGTACACGCCCAACACGCCAGCCGAGACGCTCGAAGCGGCTGTTTTTAAAGTCTCGCCCAACGACACACGGAAATGCCACGACGGCCACCGGCACACGCAGCCAGACCCGTGATGGACGACCGCTGCGCGAGCGGCGGCGGGCACAACAAAACACGTTTCCAAAACGGGCCCACGCTGTACGATCATTTACACCCTTAACGGTGAATAAGAGTGTAAATGTGCCTGCTCCTTACGCACAAGGGTGTAAAGGAGTGAGTTTTAAACACGTTTACAGCCTTATCCAATCTTCTATAATTCACCCCCTTTTACCGAAAAAATGGTGTAAGGGTACTATAAGACATTTACCCCCACATACACTCTTCTATGACTCACACCCTTGCACAAAAGGGTGTAAGGGTGTGAGTTGTGGATGCGTTTACACCCTTATCCACTCTTCTATAACTCACACCCTTACACACAACGGTGTAAGGGTGTGAGTTGTAGACATCTTTACACCCTTGTCCACTCTTCTATAACTGACAGTCTTACACACAAGGGTGTAAGGGGGTGAATTGTAGACGCGTTTACACCCTTATCCACTCTTCTATATCTCACATCCTTATTCTCAAAAATTATGTAAGGGTACGAATCACAGACACATTTACGCCCTTATACACTCTTCTATACCTCATACCCTTACACCCAAGGGTGTAAGGGTGTGAGCTGTAGATACATTTTCACCTCTATTCAGTGTTCCATAACGGCTACACTCACGCCCACAAAACGGTGCAGGGGTGCGAGTTATAAACAAGCGTAAACCCTTACTCACTCTTAAGAATAAGTTATCTTACAGTGCAGGCTTGTGGATAACATAAGATAACGACACGCGTGACGTTACAAAATGCTTTAGCAAATGCATCCGACCGGCACTCGCGCTATTATTACTAATCGATATATCAGCACGAGCATCGACACGCAGTTTCGGAGGCACGCCGGTTTAGTACGGCAGCCTGACTGAAGCGTTCGGCCAGATCTCACTCGCAAGAATCTAGTTTAGAAGCTCAACAGAAAAGACAGTGTACAGAAATATCCACAGAAAGTTTAAGAACTTGCACGCTCGTACGCTTTTCCTCCAACACTCGCCGATACGCCCCTTTATACAGACGACCCGATCGCGAGTCGATAAAACAGTTGACAATCGGTCAGCTCTTAAAGGGGTGGTAGCCCCCATAGTGTTTCTCACTACATTACCTAGAGGGAAAGCTGGCGCTGCTGCGCTGTGGTATGCATGGGAATGCCGGTATATCGTGGATTCGGATTGGCATCGTTCTCGTAGAGACAGGACACCTTGAAGACGTGCTTGGCAAGTACCGTTCCGTCTATCACAATGACTCATTTTCTACTAGAACAGCACGTGAAAAGCTGTTTTAGCTTTATTATTACGCGAAAACATGTTTTGTTTAACTACGAGAACTTGTTATTGTGTGTACGACTACATGTTACATAAAAAGTATCAGCGGGCCGCTAAAGTTGGAGGACAGACGACAAGGTTCGCGCTCGCTTTGCAACAGTTGGTCGTCTGTTCTTGCTTTTCTTCGCTTGGTCATGCATCGTGGGTGAGTAAAGATGTAATATGCGTGAATGGAAACATTTTATGAATATCTTACTTTGAGAACGCGTTATTTGCGTAGCCATATCCACGTTTTAGACGAAGCCTCTTACAACACCAGCCAACACGAGCCTCGCAGACACATATACCGTAATTCCCATGACGGCACGGTGCCCCCTTAAGAAACTCCCATAGACGGTGGCGCCAGATTTCCCTCTAGGTGCTATAGTGAGAAACTCTATGGTAGCCCCCCTGTACAGGTGGTCTACAAGTAGATGGATGGTAATGCCTCTACTGCAGACAACAAAGTGGAGGCTAGCCCCCCTGTACAGGTGGCCTACAAGTAGACAGATGGTAATGCCTCTATACTGCGGACAACAAAGTGGAGACATTACAACGCCGTGTAACTAATAAAACTAAGAAAACATTACGACAGCACCGTGCGTTCGCCGCCACGCAAAGAACGACGCAAGTACGCAATGCGATGCGTAGACGTGCGGTGACCAATTACGCCTCAGTGGAGCCCAAGAAGGTAAAAGCGTCTGCAGCGATGAAGACGAAGACCGAATGCTGAACCCTTAATGGACCAAATAAAGTTTCTCTCTCTCTCTCTCTCTCTGACTTTCTATTGTCTTCCGCAGCCTCCCATGGTGGCGGAATCCAAAGCGCGCGGCACAGGTACGCCTAACACCCCAAGAACACAACGACGCGAAACTGCCACCCGCAGATGCAGCTTTCGTGGACACCGGCTACCCCTCTTCTATAGGTGCAGTGACTGCAAGGGCGGTCGCTGGAATTGGTGTAACATCGGCCGACTACCGTGGCAATTTTCTTCGCTTAATTGTGATTCACAGTTACGCTGTACGGCCCCGTCTATGCGCCTAAGCCGTTTTGTTTGCTTTAGAATGCATTTTTTGACTGCTTGCGGTTTCTTCCGGTGCGTATTTAGTTCGTAATTTGCGAAAAGACGAAGACAAGTGGGAGGAGGAGGGGGGGGGGGAATGCTGAAATGTACGGACGACGCAAGCGCCGTCTTTAAGCCGATGCACTCTCTTCTTACACCGCGTATTTAGCGCTTAAACAACGCCCGTTCTTGTAACGTGCACCGGTCGATCCCGAAGTCGGTGGTCAGTGTTCTATGCAAAGCGACTCGCATCCACGAAATACTGCCATAAACGCCGGCCATATTGGCTCGGCCTATAAAACGGAATACCACCGCGTCGGCTGTTAGCGCGGAGCTTTTTTGTTTACATTGGAGGCCGTCAAGTGGTGTACGAAACTGCCGGTAGACGAGACAGTCTCGGCACAGCCCGTCGAGATGTGCACGTATAGATTACGTATACACACAAGCTTGTCGACAGGCCTCGGCCGGCGTCAACACAAACAGACGAGCGCGTTTTATATTTGGAAGCCGTGGGCGCGCGGAACCGGCTACGAGTGAACGATGCAAGCCGTAAACAGTGACCGAGTCAGTATACACACACAGAGAGAGAGAGAGAGAGAGAGAGAGAGAGAGAGAGAGATAGATAGAGAGAGGAACGCAACGAAGGTCGTAAACGCGAGTTCTCGCGTGAAGCGAGAGAAAAACAAATGGCCCTCCAAGTGTTAAAAGGAGAGATAGAGAGCAAAAGAAAAGAAATGACGTCCCGTAGCCACTATACCCGTCTTCAAGCAGACGATTTTATGAGCTACCCAACACACCGCCGCCGTCTTGAACGATACGTCTGAGGCGCAGAAAAAACAAATTGTCGTCTGTTGGGGAGAAAAGCCCCAACAGAAGACAACAAGAAATTCTAATAGCAGACGACGCTGAAAACAGAAGAGCAATTCCGGAGAGGCGTATAGATTTATGGCGAGAAGATTAAGGGAAACGAACAGCCCCGTGGGCAAAAGCAAGAGGCGGCAAACAAAAATTCAGACAGCGGATGACAAGGCAATATATACAAGGACGTTAAAAAAAGAAGATGAATTCTTGAAAGGTGCATGTTTTTCACGTTAACACGGCGCAGATTATAGCACAAGGAAGGGAATGACACCGAAATCCTTGTCCTCTGTTTCACGAAACCGACCCCTTGTCACGGTTGATTATTTCGGATGACTCTGCTTGAAACTCTCACGATTCTTAAAGAGCTTCCGCGTGAAGGTTCGCAAAACCACAATGTTAGCTATTAGAATAAGAATGAAACAAAAACAAACAAACAAGACAGACGCAGTGTACACGCATAACCCTGACGATTTTTACGAGCACTTTACTCAGCACTGCCCCTTTAAGCGCGCTGGGAAGCTTAATAACGCCGAAACAGAAAAACATGTTTAATAGCGCTTAAATTCCAATAACTATCGAATCGTGCGGAAGTCGCATGCGAATTTACATCTTAATTGTTATATAACCTTAATTATTCATTGCACATTTGGAATGAGAATCACTATAAATGAAATAAGATCTGGATGCGTGAAGGTCGTCATACTCCTTTCGTTGTTTTTGCTGTTGCTTACGAAAATCATGGCCAGCATAGCATAGCATTTTCGTTATCCGTTAAGGTACCCGAAATTGCAGTAAAGAAAGAATAATAATAATAATAATGTAGTAATGCAATAATATCCAACAATAGTGTAATCGGTCGAATTCGCAATGCTTCTTGTTCGTAATCGATCTATTATTCCTCTGCCTGTTGCACGTCCCACATCACCATCGACTGGAACATGATTTCGAGAGCAGTTCTCTAGGGTAATAAGAGCCTTCAGCCTAAATAAGAGCGTAGTAAGAACTGCGTCATTTAGAGTAAAAAAGTTTTCCACAAACAAGGGCCCTTTTATATTCATAAAACCTATACCACTTCGGACCGAACAATTACGATGGCAACATAAGCTGTCACGGTTATGTAAGTTCGGGTCAATGCTAAATAAAGCATTAATAAAATACAAGCCCGCGGAACTGAGTCGCTGCGTTATCGCGATTCAAATCACGACACACCGTGTGGTCTTTCAACGCAGCTACGATCGAAATGTGCTTGTCTCGTTACCTTCTCTTTATTTATTCTGCCGCGCGCTGTGAAAAACCAGACTTTCCGTGTACCTAAAACGCACTGCTTTTGTGTCTAGATAGTGCTTTTTTTTTTTACAGCTCCCTTTCAGGGGCTCAACCACAGTTCAATGCACTTCAATGAGAAGACTCCCAAAAGGCATGTTCTACCAATGTACACAACGCAAAACTCGCAAAAACCACGCACTCAAACGACGCGTTTTCGAATGGAGGCAGAGACCTCGGGGGGCTAAAAAACGTGCTCGAACCCCCAACAAAAAAAAAAGGAAAGTAAAATGAAAAGAAAAGAACGACAGACGAAATTTACGACGTATCTCAGGTCATTGCTGCATCCCCTCACACCATTTCATCGGAAATCCAGCTCCTTTCATCGGCGCTCCTGAATCGATCTAAACTTTCACTCTATTACACCCCCTATTCATGAAGTACATGCTTTCCTTTGATAGTCAAGCAACACTTTCGCGTTTCTTTTCAAGAGCAACTTCAATGGGAGATTTCGATGCCGGCAGAAAGCCTTCCGGTGCCCATGTCACCGTGAACGTGCTGAATACGAAAACACTGCTTTCCCAGAGCGCCGACCCCTGAACGGAGCCCGCGGGCGCACGGAGGTAATCGCCGTGGCTCGTAACGGAGTCACGCGAATTCCGTGCAGTGTGGTGAAAAGCAACGAGCGACGCACTGGTCAGCTCAGTCACTACAGTGAAGGACCGCGCCGGGTTCCGGCAGGGCTTCAAATACTGTCCCTATGGGATGACCACCTGTCAATCGTGGTGAATTTTCTCACGATGTACGAATGAGAAAGAGAGCATTGTCGGGCCGTGCGCTTCGTGGCGTAGTCCGCGGGACACTTCCGGACAGCAGACGACTCTAGCCGATGTGAGCAGACTACTGCGTAGTGGGGAATAGCAGACGAATGTACAACGAACAACAGGCGACTAGCCGCACAGCGGGCAAGAGCAAGTAGGCTAACATCTCCCTTCCTTCTCTAGCATGCCGCAGTAAAATTTGCACGACTAATGTTTATTTCAAAAGATATAGTCGTGCCGGTCTTCATGGTGCCTCAATCGCTTGTCCACAATGCGTGTCACACCACATCGATCATCAGTACAAGGATGGAAAGGAACCATCTAACACTTAGCACCTATTTTCGGTATTCCGCACGCATCAGTGGATTGGAACCCACAATCCCGCAGAAACTGTGGCCGTCTCTAACAAACAGTTTCGGGAAGCCTTAGCTAACATCGTATACCTAGGAGAAATTTCGCAGTGTAATAAATAGACTCTGTGTATTGTGTTAATATTTATTACGATGTTTTGTATTACAAGTCGCCTCGATAATGCCATATGGCCCTAAGGATGCATAAATAAACAGTACATTGAGCAAGAGCAGACGACTGTGCAGTGGAAAAGAGCAGACGACCGCGTAGTAGGGAAAAGTAGGCAACTAGAAAAGCAGACGACGCCGTACGGTTTCAAGGACCCCATACACAACATCCGTAACACTGCACGGTTTTGGGATCCACAGCGCGCATTCGTAGAACACCAAACGCAACAACGGTTCCCTTCCCTCGTGGGGATTTGCGCCACAGAGCTGGCATCCCGGGGCCTTTGGCCCCGGGCTCGTTTCCGTGCAGATAACGCGGACCATTGACCTCCGCCAGGATTCCGCAGAGCGAGGACAGGCCGAGGGGAACACCCTTGTTGCGATCGACCAATACTACGCATTATGATGATGCTCCGCTGCGGCTAAACGAATTAGTGCGAGCGTCCTCCTACACGCTCGAATGAAACTTCTCAGCTCGACCTCGCCTGTACTATATCCAGCGCTGGTGCGAAAACGGATCGTTGTACCCGAAGAAGCTACAAGGACGTCACACTATGGGGTGCGAACCATAAGATCTGTCCTTGCAACTATTTTCCCGTTCTCCTGTGCGGTGACCCACGACAGCCCCTCGGCTGTTCAACTCAAGAAAAGTATATACTGAGATCCACGCGTAGTTGGTGGAACACGGTGTTGTTGGTGACAAGTCAAGCGTTGGTTACAACATGGTGCCGCGATGTCGTTATTAGCGCTGGTTAAGCTCCTTCGCGATACTGTTCGTTGCTTGACTCCTTACACCTCTAACTTCTTTTTTTCTTTCATCTCTTTGTCGGGGCACCTTGCTCTTGCTGCTGCAGTCGCACTTAGATCTGCGTACGCGTTACGGTCTTGTTCGCTGCGACGACAAATTAGCACAACGACAACGGATGTCAGACGAGGCGTCCTTATAAAGCAACGCTCCGCATATAGCCGAGAGATTCGCGGAAACGCATTCACTAACCATTTAAGGTCACGGCAAAGCCTTGTAAAGAGGTGTCGTATATTTCAATCGCGATGGATGACACTGCGGCAAGCTGCCATGCTCGGCCAAAAAAACATGGCGATAAATCGAAAACGAGCGCCTTTTTGATCGCTGTTTTCCGGTCACACAAACAGGTTGGAAAAGCGGCTGCCACCGGAAGGTCAACAATCCGAACGAAATGGTGCTTAAAGATAACAGTCGTTGGTGATAAATCAGTATGTGTGTCTGCTCCGAGAAACAAAAAAAAAAGAACCTGAGCTCTCCACAAGCGACGCAATAGCAGATTACTCCGTATAAATTTTCACCGCGGCTTAAGACGTTAACTTGCACCTGAATCACTGAGCCATACAGCATTTCTCTAAACTCCGCGTCCATCAGAATGCGGTCGTCGTGCTCGGGAGTCGAACCCGATACCTCCCACTCGGCAGAACCCAGCGTTGTCGATCGCGCAAATCCGCTATCACCCACTTCAGCGAATTATCGAAGGACAGCACGTCCCCGCACAGACCCTTTAACATGGCGCTTCCAAAACGGCACGTAGGCGCGTCAAGTATACACCTTCATCGAAGGCGGGGGCATCTGTGTACAATCAACGACAGTTAATTTATTCGTTCGTAACGCCCTCGCAATTCACGATGGCGACACCATTACGTATTGCCACACCGTATTACGCCATTACGCACTGCCATTACTCATGTCGTTTTCGTCTCACGCTCTACGCGGCAGGCATAGCTGTGTCACATATACGTCTCAGGCGAGGCGAACGACCCTTCCGTTCGGTAAACACGGTATGTCATCTTCCCGTCCTCCTGCAACTTTCTTTCTATCCACTCGCCTCACTGAATTGCGCGCACTCTGGCGGCGTCATGGTTCACGAACTGTGCAATGAGTCGAATGAGCCAACCAACCAACCGATCGACCGACCAACGAAACAACCAATCACAGGTAGGCACGTACGGCGACGCACCTGCCATCGCGCAACCTTGCCAACCTAATCTTGCAACACAAGCCAGTCGCGGTTAAGCGACGCAGACGACACAGCAGACGACGTGTACTGCGGAGGACGGTGCCATGTATAAGCGCAACACGCGAGCACAGCCGTGCCTTCTGCTTTCACCGAGACTCACGCGGCAGACGCGACAGCCGGGGCAGGCTGCAGAAGATGGAACGGCTATTGCATGCGCAGAAGTCTACCCCCCCCCCCACCCCACACTTCCACCCTTCCTCCCTACCGGCGCCCCTCCCCTGCCCTCCAGCTTTTTCAAGCCCCTGCATGCATCTATATATACGAGACAGTGACCGCGTGCTCCATACACGCGTTGCAACAGGGCGAAATCACAGACGGTGAATCGCGGACGGTGTGACAAATAAGTGGCACAAAAAGAAAAGAAGAAACGACGAAGCATCAACGACTAAAAGAATAGCCTTTGAGATTCGCATGTTGAAACCAGAGAGTGCCACCCTACAGGGCACCTGCAAAGCGAGGTGCAGCATAAGAAATAAGGTACAGCGTAAGAGTTACACCGTATAAAGGGCTTATAAAGCGAGGTATAGATCAAGGAAGAGGAAGCATGCTTCCTCTTCCTATGCATGCGCTTGTTGCAGTAAAGCTGCAGGGAAACGATGGTACACGATTCATTAGAATGCGAAGATACCTCCCCAGCCGTCGGTTTAGGCTCCGCTGGCCTCACTGGAGCCTTCGGGTTTAGGGATAGCAGGGGAAAAGCAAACACGCCCGCCGTAGAGGTTAGTAAGAGTCAATTGGAGCTTTTGCGGCAGAAAAGTGTAGGTAGACCACAAACAACGGAAACGTACAAAAACAAGGTTCCCAATAGTGGTTCAGAAAGTTTGATGCTGGGAATTCTTTGTGTGTGAGTTTGTTTTTTTTTTCTCTTATTTTGAAGAAAAGATAGGGAGGATATTAGGTAAAATAAGAACAAGAGCTTGGTGGAGCACCCCACCATCCTTTTTCAGAGGGGACGCCCATAGCATCCATTCATTCATCCATCCATTAATTCATGGATTTGGACACGATATATAAGAATCACACTTGCTCAGGCAGAGCGGGGCGCCAGTCGGGCGGTCGGTAACTAAACACAAGGAACTGCGCCGAATTTTCCGGCGCGCGATATATGTCATCGTCGCGTCTATGTATGTGCCGTACAGAGACATAAAAGCACACCACGCGCCGTGGTTTATCCAAGGAGTTGCCTGCAAAGCCTTACCGGAAAAAAATTATGGGTAGTATATATAGTATGCATGGCTTTGGCTAAATCTTGACCCATGTGGCTTAACGAAGTGCATGCTGCAATACTGAACTAGGATGTTACAATTCGCAACAACTAGGCATGCGCTCATAAACTTATTGCCTTCGTAAGTTTAGAAGAAAAAAAGATGACTACTTGATAATCTAGAAAAAATAAGCGTAAATAATAACGCCACAAAGAAAAGAAACGCCTGAAGCCGCAAGCACAGAAACTCGCACCTTCAGCGATAACCTGTATCTTGGTTGAGAAATTAGCACTAATGTCTTGCTTCTACTGCATGCACGTAGCTTCCACCGCCCTGCCACACCGCTAAAGTAAACGCGGATCGCTAGTCGTGTTCGACACGCAGTGTGTTTACACGTGCCACACAAAAAAGCAGGTCGATTGTCGAGCTGAAAAAATTTGCCTGTCACGCACACGTAAACGTCAGGGGGTCGTGCCAAGCGAGCGTCAAGCCGTCAGCCGAGCCAGCCCGAAATGCACGAGGTAGCTTGACAGCCGCCCGACCCCATTTTAAGCTCAAATTTAAACGCGGACGGGACGGGCCGGTGCTTGGCGGCCCCAGCAGCGATTAGTGGGTCGCGTTCTCTTATCTCAGGCCTCCTCGCGGGCCGTCCCGACAATCTCGACCCGTCAGTTGTGAGTCGACGTGAAAGCTGTCGAGTCGAGCTCTCTCTCTCCCTCTCTCTTTCTCTGTCTCTCACTCTTTCTCTCTCTCTCTCTCTAAGAGCTCGACTTCCCGACTCGACCCGCTCCCGTCGAGTACATGCGGAAACGTACACACGGCAATCGACAGTCTGGGAAAAGCAACAAATCCGACAGTCACCTACACATTACCATCGCGCTTTCGGCAACTATTTGTTTGTTTGTTTTATTTTTTATTTTTTTTAATTTTTTTTTTACTAGCCGAACGCGCACCCAGCCCCTACCTGCTCGACGGCCCGTGATCGAAAGGGCGTCGCGTCATTTCTGCACAAAGAAAAGGGTTCACGACCGTCGCGGTAAACACCATTGTGTGACGCAGCCACGCCGACGCTCACGTTGCATGGGACAACCTGCCGTCTGCACTCTAACCGCCTGCGCGTCTATACAAACGTTAAAGATACACTAAACATAATTTATTTGCCTGCCTGCCTCGCTTTTCTTTTTTCTCTTTCTTCTCCATCTCTTACTTTTTCACTTCGCTTTGCCATGATTCATCTACTGATATGGTTACCGCTGCGTTTGAACGCCTATACCCTACAGTGCAATGACCGTCGACGAGTAATGTTTACTAGTATGTATCTCTCCGTGCGTACTTTATCCTGCTTTCAGTTGTCATCTTGAATTGTACTTTTCGTACCGGCTTTTTTTTTTGTTGCGTGCTTACTGCGTTTGCGCGAATAAGCCTTTTGTTATGCTGACGTTTTTTTATGACTATTATTGAGTTGAAAATAAATCAAACATATGTGGTCACCCTATAATGGTTACCATGGACTCCTTTTCGCATGGTAGTAGCGACAATAATAATTAAACAAGAACATTGTAAAGAAAACGAGAAACAATAACTTAGGGTGAACAACCCACAGCTTAGAGTGTCTTACGCAATGGAACGTGATAGAGAGATAAAAGGCGACGACAAGCCGAACCGCCCGCAGTTCCTACATATGCACGTCTGTTTAGTTACGACTGCAACCAGGAGGCCGCGATGGACGAGTATGGGACGAGCAGGTGACTAAACGATTGCCATTTCTTCCTTGAACAACGCTTGTTTTCTGTTCAGCCAACCGTAGTGTATGCCCCTCATCCAATGCCTTCCTGAAGGCCTGTAAAGTATTCACCCGCCGTGGTTGCTCAGTGGCTATGGTGTTGGGCTGCTGAGCACGAGGTCGCGGGATCGAATCCCGGCCACGGCGGCCGCATTTCGATGGGGGCGAAATGCGAAAACACCCGTGTGCTTAGATTTAGGTGCACGTTAAAGAACCCCAGGTGGTCAAAATTTCCGGAGCCCTCCACTACGGCGTGCCTCATAATCAGAAAGTGGTTTTGGCACGTAAAACCCCAAATATTATTATGTAAAGTATTCATAAACAAATTTAAAAGATATATACTGCAGGTTTAGTTAGATGCGTACGTTACTAAACGAGTGTTCGAATAGTCAAATTTCGGAATCGAATATTTCTGAATTTCTAAACAAAGTGAAACAAAGTTGGAGCGAAGTATACTCAGTCAAAAAAGATAGAGAGAGATAGAAGGGAATACAGAAATGCGGGGAGGTTAACAAGACTGAGTCCAGTTTGCTACACCACACGTGGGAAGGCCAATGGGGAGTGAAAGAGAGAGAGCATGAGTCTATACTGCACTTTCACATGCACTAAGTTAGGTGTAGGATGTAGATTTTTATAAAAGGAACGACCTTATTTGCATAACTTGATACGTGCCTTTAATGAGCCCCCGTCACCCAGGCACCCGGTCAACAGAGGAGGAGGAGGAGGAACTTTATTATTGGAGAAACCGTTGCGCGGTTTATTCCTGGGTGGTTCCCTCTGACAGGGCTCCACTGGCGGTCGCGGTTCGCCGGGCCTGGTCGAGGGTCGCCAGTTGGCTTCCCAGGTCCAGTTCGGAGAGTCTCGCCTCCCAAGACCACGTAGTGAGTGTGTGTGTTGTGACTCGTGGCGAAATTGCATCGCCCGGTCAACAGAGGAGCTCGCGTAAATGATGAACTGCAACAGATATCTGCGACCTATGGCAGTAATGAAGAAAAAAGAAAAAGGAAAGAAAGAAGGAAACAACGCGTCTCCTAACGCACACGTATATAGTACTGCGTTCCTTGAGGAGAACATTTCATTGACACATGAAGCAGCGAGCACAGTCTTCGCGGTATTCGCCGCGACGGCCACATGGCGTTACGCTGCTCGCGCCGAGGTCGTAGGTTCGATGCAGGTCGCGACGGGCGCACTTCGATGAGGACGAAATGCAAAACCGCCCCTGCACTAAGGTTTAGGCGCCCGTTAACGAACCCCCAGGGGGGGTCAAAATTCATCGCACCTCACGTTTGCATCTCGATCGCCTTAAACTGCGAACGGCCGGCACATCGCAGAAACAGAAACATTCCGCAACCATTACAGCTGCGGCCGTTGCGATGCACACGAGGTTACGCAGGCGACTCGACGGGGACAATTCTACGCGTCACGTTCGGTTAAGTATAGAATTTAGGTCACCGCTGCAAGAAAGCATCGTTTCTACAGAGATTCCGACACGTTCGCTGAATCTGCATATCTGTTTTCTTAATATATGTATTTTCGCTCTGCCGCATGCGAAAAACGAAAGAGAACAGGTTGTGTGTCCCCCTTGCAACCGTGGAGCGCGTACGAAGCTGCGGCGGCGCGTACGAAGCGGCGGCGGCTTACCGCACAGTGCCAACAATCTCTGCCCTGGCAAAAACACCGCGCGCCGGCCGACCTACGAGTGGCGGCGAGGCTGCCTCCGTTCCTGAGCAGTCGACGCCGTTGCAGTGTAAAAAAAAGAAAAAGAAAAAAGTTTAAAGCTTCTGCGGACGCCAGCCGAGAACACTAGCCAATTTTTCTCTCATTCAGTTTTCCTTTTTTCTTTTTCATTCCTCGAGCCGACCTACAGCCAGGAATGCGGCGCCGTATTCCTCGACGAGGGAGGAACGAGCAGACGTCGCGTTATTAGTCCAGTGAAACGCGAGAATTCCTACCGTGGCCTCCGAGATCCCGGAGGCGCACCGTTGCGATTTCGGAGGCCGCTACCCTGCTATAATTAGAGTTCCCTCACTAAAATCACTATTTATTCATTCGCGTTTATTCACGCACACTAAGGGGGTCCGAGGGCGAGAGTAGCTTACGCACGTGAAATCGAAAATCCAAGTACACACAACGAATAATATTTCTAGCATGAACGTACGTATAAACTGATGACGGTAAATAAACTGGGAATGACAGTTCGTACGGTGACTTCTCTGATCTTCGTCCTCGTCGCTTCTCGTACGTTCTTGCATTTGCCGCACTTTGTTTGCTCTTTCGCTGCTAAAATTTCGAAGCGATCGTCTGCTTCTAAACGCAGAAGGCATTGAAACGATGCGTCCATGCAGGATTGTTGCGAACTGTTGCAATTACAGCAGAATATATTGTTGAAGGATGAGTCGCTTGCGCAGTCACTAAACCCTTTGAAGCCGGAAGGGCGATGTTTAGTCAAGTCCATATATCAACCGCATGCTAGCACAGCCGCCAGGCTTACAGCTCTCATGATACAGACGGATGCTATGAGCGTCCCCTTTGGAACGGGGCAATAGCTCCGCGCCACCAAGCTCTATAATTATTACTTTACCGGATTGTATTAACTACTTCTTTTTTGTTATTACTTTTGAAGAGGATAAATGCCCAGCATTGAACTTTATGAGCCACTATCGGGAACTTCATCCTTGTGCGCATAAATTGTTTGTGGCCTCCCTACTATTCTGCCACCGAAGCCTCCAAATGCCTTTTACTAATGTCTGTTGCGGACATTTTTTTTTTAACTTTCCCCCTGCTATCCCTGAGCCCAAGGACTTCAAGGAGGCCAGCGGAGCCTAATTAAAAGCCGGGTAGAGATATCTTCACATTGTAATAAAACACTTTTCCATCGTTTCCCTACAGCTTTACCGCAGCAAGTGCATGCTTCTTCTTCCTTGGGGTAACTCCCTTTACAACTACGCGTTATCCTGATCTTGCTTCGAAAGGTAAACCAGCTTCCCTTTGAGCAACGATAAAAATGTTTTCTCTCCTGATTTCGTTTTACCTCGTATACGCAGTTACCAGTAGCCGGTTTCCTATGGGCCAGGGTGCCCCTCTAGTGACTTTTACGAGAATCTCTGTGAATCCTGCCAAGAATCGCTAACACAATGTTAACCGAACCTGCACGATCGAGAAAAAAAGCGCCGATAAAAAGTGAGTGGGCGCTCAAAAGTTTCATCATGCAAAAAAAGGGTGAGGCGTGCAGACAGGACACAAGAGAAGTTGACTACACGAACCCCGTAATGAATTTTGCATAATGAATCCTTACCAACTAGCTCAGCTTACTGTCGTTCTAAGCTCAAAAGTTTTTCTTTCTTTCTTTTTTTTCCTTAAAGGAGTGCACTGTTTCACGGCGTCAGGCTTCAAGACAGTTAAGTGGCCGGGGGGCCCTCGTCTCAAATTTCAAAGAGGGTCGGAGCTCTCGAAAGACTTGTCCCGGCGTCGAGCGTTCGTTAAACGAGAGTCACGATCGATGCAAACGCCACGGGAGCTTGACGGTGAAGCCACGCTCGACCGGAGCCCTTGTCTCGGTGCAGCCACCGGAGACAAAAAAAAAAAAAAACCGTTAGAAAACCTGTCGAACGCTGTGAAGTTGGTGCTGGCACGGTGAATAGGCGAGCGCAGACAGCAACCCGGTCGATCACTTGCGAAACTGTCGGGTGTTCGTTCGAACGGCCATTAGAAATGCAGGGAAGCATCTTCCAAGTTACTCCGATTCTTTTTTTTTTTTTGGCTTCGTGGTTTTTTTTTTTATTCGCGACTGTTGTTTTGCGAAAGGTGTCCGTGGAATTCAACGACACCACATTTTTGGGCGCGAACGAAAATAAAATTTGGCTATTTAAAAAGCTTACCGTTTGATACAACACGCAAGCCACGTAAATTTTTTTTTAACAGCTGCTAAAAAACGGTAAACTGTGAATCAAGTGGGGAGCGCAGCAACAAAAATTAACCCGAATCGTGCGTTTTGAGGATATTCTAGCCACCACGTTATAACGATTACAAACGCCAGCGTCGTTGAGGATTTCCTGGGTCACAGATAAAAGGTCCCCGCATTCTTCGGGCACACCACTAGTTTCGCCTACGCCACCACTGTACTTAACGTACCAATGTCCCTCGAATCGAAGCTATTCGGCTGAAAATTCCCTGTTGCTTTTCTGTTTTCTTTCCTCCTGAATGTTCCCGAGCTGACACGTTTCATAAAAAAACGCCACGTTTTCCAGACGACGGTGTAGGCCTTCTGCAAGAAAACAGAATCTGTGCCCGTGGGCTTTTCCACGTCCTGCAATAGCTCACTCGAAACCATTTGCGTTATGGTGTTTTACGTGCCTATAACCACGATCTCATCATGAGCCACGCCGTAGTGCGGGGGCACTCCTGATAATTTTTCATTTTTCGTTAATTTTTCATTTTCATTAACCTGTCCCTTTTTTTTTTCTTCTTTAACGCGGGCCTAAACCTAAATAAGCACACGGACGTTTCCGCTTTTCGCCTCCGTCGGAATGCGCCAGCCGCGGCGGGATAGAAACCCGCTCAACAGCGCTGTGTGTGTCAGATGTGCCTTCTTTTGTCCTTGTCAAGCTTGCGCTATAACAAAATAAGAAGCGCCGCACCGCAGCCACTGGGGCTACCAAGTGGGTAGCCCGCGCGAGGAAAGCGAACTGGCACAAGAACTAGAAACAGGGACGAACAAACGTCACTACCGACGGAAGTTCAGTTTGAGGATAAAAACGAAATGTGTGCAACTTGGGCCCGCACACGCATCTTAGAGTGAGCGCCTTCATACATTGGGCGCATTTAAATGCGCATCTTACTCGAGAGGCATTAGTCTAACACGACATAAACACACGCACGCACACACACACACACACACACACTCAAACAGACCTCATCGCTACAGCAAGTAACAAATTTTTATGCGAAGCATATTACGAGAGCTCAACCCAGATCCTCAGGCGCGTCGGTGTCGCCTTAAAACCACGTGACACCGTGACGTCACTACAGAGGAGAAGTGGCTTTGGCTCAACTCTTGCAAGACGGGCTGGGTGGGAATCGAACCAGGGTATCCGGAGTGTGGGACGGAGACGCTACCACTGAGCCACGAGTACGATGCTTCAAAGCGGTACAAAAGCGCCTCTAGTGAATGCGGTGTTGCCTTAGAAACGAGCTGTTTCTAAGGCGTGCGTCTCTTGCTCAGGCGCACATTTCGTTGCCGCGCCGAACGCTGCTTTGCTCGACGCTCACCGCGTCCAATGCGGGGCGCGTAGTCGCTGCCCTGTAGCCCATTGTCTTACACCCCTTGGCGGGTCGACGGGAACGCTGTCGCGTTCCACTCTTGAAGGCGAAGCAGTAATGCACGAGTTGTTTCTTCGTCTAGCCGAACCAAATATAGCCAAGCAACAGCAGTTCACCAGGCTAAACAGTGGTTCAACAACTAAAATAAAGGCTAGTATGCTTCGCATCCTGGGCTTAACCTTACCTAAGCCACAGCCATTTTTTTTATCGCTGCTTTCTCGCTATGGGCCCCGGGGGGCCAAAAGCACTTTGCTGAGCTTCGCCTTGGGCGTTTTCGGACTCGCGACTATAGGAGCGGAGGCATCAAAGCGTTGCACAATTTAGACGACGAAAGTCCCATTGCGTAACCAGCATGCGATCGCAACAAGTCTCTGAAATGCTTAAATCGCTTAGATAAAGCTCAACGAATGCGAACGTCTGGCAGAAATCGGAATACAGAAAAGTGAGTCTGTTTGCACGTGCTGCTGGAACGCTTTCTTTTTTTTTTCTTTTCTGATTTTTGAGCGACCGTAAGAGAGCCTTTCGACTTCCGACGTGCGTTACTTCTTTCACTCGAGACCTCTGTTTTACTTCCATTAACGCGTTGGCACTTCTGCTTGCCGCAGTTTCTTTAGGCCTCTTCGTCTCTTCAGTCTCAAGACAGTCTGACATCGTTAATTTACAAACCTCGCGGTTAATACTTGCCCCCAATGCAAGAGAAACGGGCCTTCCCGCGAAAACTTCGAGAGACAACCCGACGGCCAGGTTTAATCGTGAATCAAAGCTAGTCCGCCCGACCATCCCGTCCTAAAGTAGCAGACGACTCGCGAAGGCACAGAGACGTACAAGCGAGATATAACTCTGCTTACCGTTCGGCGTCCGAGAGAACTAGCTGGCACCGAAGAGAAAGCTCTAGCACTGGCTTTTTAAAACGAAACTTTCTTGCCTTGTGCCTCATTGTTTTGATTTTTTTTTTCTGCACTGGGTTTCGAAGTGGTCCTCGAGGAAGTGGCCGTCGAGGGCAGGGTTATAAGGGAAGCACCACGCATATCACACGGTGTCACAGTATCACAATAAATTAGCATCGCCAGTATCACAACTTCCCAAAGCATGCTCGCGCTTTTTGAATATTAACCCGGGTGCGTTATCCATAAATTCGTTTTTCGGCCTCATTTATCGAAAACGTTCATCTTTTAGAGCTTTTCGTGACGAATGCATTCATACTTCTTACGTAATATGTTGCACCGAGAGTGGGCTATGCACTTTGCGAAACTAGGCTTTTCTACGCCGTCCGACTATTTTAATTTTTTACAGTTGGTCTTCAAGGCAAGGCGCTTCAAATTTAGCGAATCGCTGTGTATATAGATCGCAAAAAAAAAAAGAAAAGATGCCATAGATCGAAACGGTCAATTCTACGCTACTCAATGGCTTCGCGGGGGAATTCCGCAATTTTTTTTTCTGAATTTCCACGCCGCGCGAAATTTCGGGAGCCGACAGCTCGCGCGTTTCTCCGCAGGCCTCGAGGAGGCTCGCGAATCGGCACACAACGTTAAATACGCGACGGATGACGCAAAGCATAGAGTTTCTCACTATAATACCTAGAGGGTAATCTCGCGCCACTGTCTATGGGAGTTTCTTAAGGGGGCACCGTGCCGTCATGGGAATGACGGTATATGTGTCTGCGAGGCTCGTGTTGGCTGGTGTTGTAAGAGGCTTCGTCTAAAACGTGCATATGGCTAGGTAAATAACGCGTTATCAAAGTAAAATCTTCATAAAATGTTTCCATTCACGCATATTACATCTTTACTCACCAGCATTGCATGACCAAGCGAAGAAAAGCAAGAACAGACGACCAACTGTTTCAAAGCGAGCGCGAACCTTGTCGTCTGTCCTCCAACTTTAGCGTCCCGCTCATACTTTTTACGTAACATGTAGTTGTACACACAATAACAAGTTCTCATAGTTAAACAAAACATGTTTTTGCGTAATAATAAAGCTAAAACAGCTTTTCACGTGCTGTTCTAGTAGAAAATGAATCATTGTGACAGACGGAACGGTGCTTGCTAAGCGCGCCTTCAAGGTGTCCTGTCTCTACGAGAACGATGCCAATCCGAATCCACAATATACCGGCATTCCCATGCATACCACAGCGCAGCAGCGCCAGATTTCCCTCTAGGTAATATAGTGAGAAACTCTATGACGCACAGAGTCCGAAGAAGAAAAAAAAACGGGTGAAAAAAAAAGCCAACGAATTTCGAACGCCCGCCCACGGGGAAACCCGGGACATACGAACCACGCTCGGGGATTCGGGCGAGGCACACGGGCACCCCATCCATTCTATCTCGCTCTATATGGAGTCGCTGGGAGCTCGCCTCGATTCTGGTGCGCTTGGATTACTCTTAATTAACTGCAGGCCCGAAGAAAGAGTCGCAGCGAGAGACAATTTCCTTTTTTTCTTCTCGCGTTCCACAGCACAGCGCCGGTGGCGCCGCCTACATTACGCGGTCCACCGAAAGATCGCCCAGGAAGCGATGGGACTTAGTACTCCCGCGAGATGACGAAATTTTTTTTTTTTTTTGTCGGGATATCACTCGCACGCAGAGGGCTTATATCCTCCGTATTACGCGAGCACCAAGGAATAAGGAGCACAGCCGAGCGGCAGGCGTAGCAATAACCGGCTATCTGATTGCTTTATTTCACTGGTTCGCCGTCCTGGATATGCTACATGCACTGTGAAGTAATATATACAGCCTTAAACATGAGTAACGGTGTGAATCGGTCCATACCTCGCACCCTTACACCCAATGCTATAAAGGTGTGAGTTATAGACCGACTATAGGCCGGCCTGGTTACGCTGTATGCACTGTGAAGTAATATATACAGCCTTAAACATGAGTAACGGTGTGAATCGGTCTATACCTCGCAACTTTACACCCAATGCTATAAAGGTGTGAGTTATAGACCGACTATAGGCCGGCCTGGTTACGCTGTATGCACTGTGAAGTAATATATACAGCCTTAATCAGTAACGGTGTGAATCGGTCTTTCACCTCGCTACTTTACACCCAAATGCTATAAAGGCGTGAGTTATAGACCGACTATAGGCCGGCCTGGTTACGCTGTATGCACTGTGAAGTAATATATACAGCCTTAAACATGAGTAACGGTGTGAACCGGTGAATAACTCGCAAGTTAACGCCAGATGATATAAAGGTGTGAGTTACAGACCGAGTGTAACACCCTTAATCACCGGGTGTAAGGGAGTGAGTTATATAGGCTGATTTACACTCTTTGAGTGTAGCTTCCTAATATAAACGCTTTACACCCGTTCGGTGGTGTCTTGTCCCACAACAATAACAATCGTATGGTTTGTCCGCAATTTCTTTCATTAAAGCTGCGAGCTCAGTACTTGCAAGCCACGAACTGTTCGCGCGTTACCAGCGTGATACAGCATTTTATTATTATTATTATTATTATTATTATTATTATTATTATTATTATTATTATTATTATTATACTGGATAAGACCCAAACAATGTAAACATTTTTAAGAGCATAACGGTGAGTTACAGACTGATTTACACCCTTATGAATTCGGTGTAACGGTGTACCCGTACAAACTTTAGGTGTTCAGACGTCCTTACACCCTCTGGGTGTAATTGAGTGAGTTATAGGCTGAGTTAGACCGATTTAAATTTTCAGGTGTAACGGTGTCAGCTTACACCCTCTGGGTATAAAAGACCGAGTTATACACCGATTTACAACCTTATTCACTGAGCGTAAAGCTGCGACTAAAACACCGATTGACACCCTCATTAACTTTTGAGGGTGTAAACTATATTACAGCGCGCGGCTGGCGTAACTACTGCTGCACAACGCCTCTCCCCTCCTACAGGTGACGTCACCATTCTTGTCGGCCAATATAGGTGGCACTCGAGAGAGAAAGTCGGTGCGCGGGTGTCTCAGAGTCGCGCAAAATGATTTCTGTTGCGACAGCTTTCTCAATAAACAGCCCGTGTAGCGTTACGCCACCGGTACGTATTGGCGCGAACGACACAGCCGCGAGATATCGCCAAAGCGTTATCTCGCCAGAAGCTTACGTAACGCTGAACGCATTCGAACAGCGCCTTCCGCGTAAGCAGAGGGTCACCATCGATGCCGCAGCTACACGGCAGTTGTCCACGAGCATTTGACCCGATTTATTTATCTAATGATACTGGAAATGCCGGCAACTACTTTCAACGCCCACCTTGTACGCAACGCATAAATGAATCGCTAATGAATATACAAAAAATAAATAACGTCGACAAATGAGCACGTAAGAAGAAAAATTGGAGGACGCTTAAGCTTCGCCTTCAAGAGTGGAACGCGACAGCGTTCCCGTCGACCCGCCAAGGGGTGTAAGACAATGGGCTACGGCGCAGCGACTACGCGCCCCGTATCGGACGCGGTGAGCGTCGAGCAACGCAGCGTTCGGCGCGGCAACGAAATGTGCGCCTGAGCAAGCGACGCATGCCTGAGCCTTAGAAACAGCTCGTTTCTAAGGCAACACCGCATTCACTAGAGGCACTTTTGTACCGCTTTGAAGCATCGAACTCGTGGCTGAGACAAAACAGGCAATAAATTTAAAAAAAACAAGAAAACTCGTGGCTGAGTGGTAGCGTCTCCGTCTCACACTCCGGAGACCCTGGTTCGATTCCCACCCAGCCCATCTTGCAAGTTTTTTTTTATTCATGAAGTGCCTACTGGGATTTATCGCTCACGGCCAACACCGCCGACACCGACGACACCGGCTTTTCTGCGACACGAGCTCCTTAACGCTGTCGCGTTAATAAGCGCACACGTGCGCACAGAGTGACGTCGCTTACACCCCGTATTCGGAAACGCATCTTAAAGCCCGCGTCTGACTTGATTTAAATGACGCCTCTTGTGAACGCACCATAAAGGAAAAGCATTGAGCGTCTCGGGCACGTTCACACCAGGCGTCGTTTATATCAAGTCAAGCAGGGGCTTAAAATTAAGCGCTTGAAGCGACGAGTAATGTATTATAGTGGGCGTCGCGACAGGACTTTGGATGATACGACGTGAGCGATGTATACACCTGCCACCGCCTCCCCCCGCCACTCCCGCCTAAAACCCTTAAAACCTTAACCTTCCCCTAAAATCTCCATAAAAAACTAGCACAGTAAGAAATGCAATAAGCAGAGTAAAGAATCAATAACAAATGTAAGCAAGAGCGGCGACACTTACTCAATGAATACCAGAAATGGTAAAAGAAGAGCTGTTTATGCATACTGAAAAATTCATATCAATAAAAACCGAGTGCTACATGTTGTGTGTAATTTAAGTATTACTTAATGCAAGAATCTATAATTTATTTTATTAGTATATTCTATATAACTAACCGAGTGAAGAGGTGTACCCGTCGCCAGCGAACGGCGACAACCTGGCTGTTGAATTCAATCTAGATTAAAAAAAAAAGAAACTAACAAACAGACACGCGCCATGCATAAATATGTGATACGAGAGTCAACGCGGAAGTACCACAACGCCTTACACGAGGGCTTACCAATATTCATGCTCACAAGTGAATGACACACATTCGACAGCGGTGTGCGCAATGCATCACTTTCGTGCGTCTTACAAGTCTCAACAAATGTCTTTTACAAAATGGCGATGTCGTTTTCTTCGTTGTCGAGGCAGAGCTTTAGATGTGGTGCACCAAATTTTTTTTCTTAGTTTTTACCATTTTTAAGATTTCCCGCAAGAGAGAAAAAGAACAGAAAAAAATAACGTTAATGACCTTTCATTTCTTTTTCGAGAAATCTGCTCTGAAAAAGTCAAGCGGAGTTTGCCTTTCTCATTCAGCGAACCTCATAGAGATTGCTGCATTATATATATACGTGCCGACCGAAGCGACATTCCCCATTCCCGCGCACACGGATTTCATCTGTACCGATCTATAAAGCTCCCTCCTAACATCGACACGCATACAGAAGCCAGTATATATTGACACGTGTACTTATCTTTACCGGGCGACCACGTTTCGCCGCCTAACAAATGTAATCGCACAGCGCGGGACGCGCCTGCATGTATCCGAAGTTTCTGGAAAGTTATCGATGCTTCTACCCGGCTGTCTGTTGTCGCCGAACCTTGTGCTATCAGATTTCATCGCGTGACGCGAATGGTGTAGAACTTTGTGGAAGGCACGCGGGTCCCAACGATTAGTCTGGGACATTCGACGACTGTTGTATAAAAGCCGACGCGCTTGACCCGCTGATCAGATTTTCGACGATCGCCGAGCGTGTTCGTCGCTATCGTTGCGCTATAAGTGTAGCCTGTTTTGTGGGCACAGGTTCGCCCAATAAAAGTTAGTTTTCTTGTTCACAGTATTGCTACTGTGTTATTCGACGTCACCACCACGTGACAATATGTACCTCCTGAATGCGTAAAAAGTTCTGACTGAGCACCAGCGTGGCAAACTCTCCAAAGAGGGGCCGGTTGGTGGCAGCAGCCGGAAGCTTTCTCCGCGGTTTCTTTTTTTTTTACTTGCATTAGAGGAATAACGTAATCAAAACGCGAGCACGCGCTTCGACCCTGATACGCGATGCAAGACGGAATTGGGACCAACGAGCTCCTACTTGTTCGCGAGACCACGCTCTGCCTGCCGACATAGCTCGGGCGACATTCGCGGCGACATGCAACGTGTGCCAGCGGAGATAAGAAGCCTCCCCGAGCCGTTATTACACACACCACCGCGGCGCCGAGATTAAAAACAAAAAAAGAACGAAGAAAAAAGAAAAAGTCACGGCCGAGGAGCGAACGCGCGCACTAGGCCAAGCCAAGACGTGCCCTTCCGAAGCGGCCACCGCGACGGAGCCGATTACGTTAAGCCGCTTGGCTAAGCCTAAAGCAGGCTCGGCTCACAAGGGCTAAGAGCTTTTGTGCATCGCCGCGTAAGAATACGAAAGAAAGAAAAAAAAACGCAAGAAAAGATCAAAAACGAAGATAAGTGAAAGAGACGAAGAAAGAAGACGCTCTCTTTCTCTCCCTCTTTATTTATTTCTCTCTCTCTTTATTCAACAAACTGTCCCGCAGGCACTTGCGAAACTGCATTACTGCAGTAATGTGTCTTCGCTTCACCTCGCCTTAAATGCCCGAACAGGCGTTCTACAATTGGAGAAAAATTAAAACAACTTGTCCGCGGAATTTACTTGAGGTTACGGGGATTGTCGTGCTTCTAGGGTAATCCGGCGATGTGGGCAACTACCATTACAACTAGTCAAGAACATCTGTTACTACTACAGCTACCAACAAACCTTAAGAAATAGAGTTAGTACTGCTACAGCCAACGATTATTATTATTATTATTATTATTATTATTATTATTATTATTATTATTATTATTATTATTATTATTATTATTATCCGCAGTGATTGCTCAGTGGGTATGGTGTTGGGCTGCTGAGCACGAGGTCGTGGAATCGAATCCCGGCCCCGGAGGTCGCATTTCGATGGGGGCGAAATGCGATAACACCCCTGTACTTAGATTTAGGTGCACGTTAAAGAACCCCAGGTGGGCGAAATTTCCCGAGTCCTCCACCACGGTGTGCCTCATTATCAGAAAGTGGTCTTGACACGTAAAACCGTATAATTTAATAATTACTATTATTTTTACTAATTATTATTGAAACTGCTTCTAATACTACTGCTAGTATATACTCTCATCGTTAGTGAAAGCCTATTAGTAGCGATGCTACTGGCAGTCTCAGTAGTGCTGTCATTACAGTAGGGGTAACAATGCCAGTACTTCTGGCACCAAGCTTAATTACCACTGCTATTATTGCCCCCGTTAATACATCACACTGATCCGCCGCCACAGTCGGCTCTGTTGCGGCTGCTATCGTTGGACTGTGCGATCGCACTTAGTACTGCTAGTATACTGTAATGCCACAAACACAACAGCCACTGTACTACCGGTTTATTGTTGTACTATTAACGAAGCCAGACAGGGGCCCAGGGCCATTTCTTTCACTCGACACAGTTAAATAGTCTACATCTTCGAAAGCTAATGAAAGGGTGTAAACTGGTCCATGACCCACCATTTTACACCCTTTCAAAGAAAGTTCACACCCTTTGGGACTCATCTTACTCCATAACAATAATCGCCATACACCTTTCCCGCACTTGCTTTCTTTAAAGCGGCGGGCCCGGGTATTTGCAAGTCACGAACGGCATGCGCCTTAGCGGCATGACACAGCATTCTCGACGAGAAATGCAGCGCGAAGTTTTCACGCAAGGAAACGCAAGCAGTTGCAGACGACGATCATGGCTGTGGTACAAGCGCCAAAGGGTGCAAACGTTTCTTTTTTTTTTTCAGGAGAGCGTGTACAACCGAAAAAGGTGTTGTAAAGGTGTCAGTTACGGATCTATTTACACCCTTATTCAATTTCGGGTGTGCGGGGCGTGAGTCGTGGACCACTCGAGCACCAACATCTTTCTTTTGGTATCTTGATATATATTACACTTTATGTATAAAATTATCTGAGTTGTTATTGTCTAAATTATCTAAGTTATCTAAGTGTTGACAAGGATGGTGTGACATGTGTATTACGTGCGTTTATTTTGTGCACTAAAAGGGTTGCGCTGCGTGAATTCCACTTCATGTCGAAATTTTGGCAAACGCTTGTAAGAGTGTATCAGGTGATTCCTTTTGCCAACTGCCTGCTGCTATTTAATGGGTCCTTGGTCTCAATAGTCCCAATGGGTCTGGAGTTGTCTGTGACATTTTTTTCGCCTAAGAACCTCTGACTTGTTAGAAACAAACGTGACTTGAAAAAAAAGTGCATTCTTATCTTCATTTAAGCGCGTAAATTAGTTGCACGGTGTAACACTGACGCATAATCTCTCCAACAACTTGGCGCCGGTTAGTCGACTCCGAGCTGGAGTTTCTGGGCGCTCTCGAGAGTTTTTTCTCGCTCGTGGCCCCGCACTTTCCACTCGCCGCGTAAAACTGGCAGAGGCCGTGGAGTCTGAGCTTGAAAGGCGCCGCCGACATAAACAGGCGCCGAAGTCGTAACAACAACAAAAAAAAAAGATGTCGCCAATAGCGAATGCCGCGCGGAATATCCCGCCGATTCAAGGTCACGTGGCAGGAGATGATTATCCCGCGTCGTTTGTGTACGAGCTCGTTTAAACAAGCGCTCCCAAAAGACGAAGCTGCGGGCCTGCGTGTATACAGGTCGCAGTGCGGGCTTGCCAAATCCGAGCGGCTTTTGGCGGAGCGTATTTGAAAAAAAAAAAAGAAAAAACTCTGGAAACTTCGCGTCTTCGGTCGTTTCGCGGTGAAGGCCGGCGGCAGCGCGAGCTTTAAAAAACGTGCCGCATTATCCGGGAGCGGAGACGCGAGCAGAGTAATCGCGATTAGAAATCTGTCCAGCGAAGCTCTCCCTGCACCGTAAAATAACTTACACCCTAAAAAGTGAAAAATGGTGTAAATGTGTCTATAACTCAGACCCTTAGGGTGTACTTTATATAGATAACACCCTGAGGGCGTGAGTTATAGACACATTTACACCCTTTTTCACTTTTAAGAGTGTAAATTATTTTACAGTGTACGGGGAGAGCAGTTCGTACGAATTCGGTTTTTAAAGCGACACCTGAGATAGAGAGAGAGAGAAAGGTACTGGCCGGAAATAAATACGGGCCACGAAGGGATGATGATGATAGTAATATTAATGGCCAGCCATTTTAAACGCGGGGCGGCGACAAATAGTCACGTATGGACAGCTTGGGTCCAATCAGGTTTTCCTACGCACTTACTCAGCCTATAGCATTTTGGTTATCTCTCCTTAATATTAAACTTCTTCACTTACAGCCTTGACATCTACAGTGTGCAATTGCTCAAACCTGCAACGACTCTGGCTCTATCAATCGCTTCTCTTTTTTTTTTCACCAATATTCATAACGTCTTTTGCGTGAGACGCCTTGCACCGTCTCTCGGTCTTTTGCTTAAAAATTAAATTATGGGGTTTTACGTGCCAAAACCACTTTCTGATTATGAGGCACGCCGTAGTGGAGGACTCCGAAAATTTCGACCACCTGGGGTTCCTTAACGTGCACCTGAATCTAAGTACACGGGTGTTTTCGCATTTCGCCCCCATCGAAATGCGGCCGCCGTGGCCGGGATTCGATCCCGCGACCTCGTGCTCAGCAGCCTAACACCATAGCCACTGAGCAACCACGGCGGGTGGTCTTTTGCTTGAACGTGCTTAAATGAATAGGGCATCGGAGTGTCGAAGACAATTGAATCCCTCCAAGGACCGTTATTATCACCTAGGATTTGATTCATGTGTGGAAACATTCCGGCAACATCTTCGGTGAACTTCAGCTATGCGGTCATAAGTCTCCAGGTTCCTTGGCAGTCTGATAACCTCGACGGGTCAGCCATTCTAATTAACAGTCTAGCCCTAGCCTATCAGAGCAGTCTAGCAGAACATGTGCGATCGAACTATAGCAGACGCAACCTATAGAATGCTTTCTATCTCTACCTTATATTATTACTTTTCATTAAAACCTCCACCTTTATACTGTACGTTTTTTACGACTGCAGCGACCCGACCTCCGATGATTTCTCCCTGCTTTTTTTTCTTCTTTTTTTTTATTTAGCACTCTATACGTTTCGTGCTTATAACTCAACCGCTGATTAGTTAACGCTCCCATGCGCTCTTAATCACAGCACATCTGGAAGGCGGACGTCCTCCACGGTCTTGGCTGCGGTTGATATTTTGGCATCCCATTACGACGTGCCGAGTTAATCGGCTCCGGCGCCTTTTGCTGCAGCGGACACATTTTTTTCGATCAACGTGCAGGTTGAGAGTATCTGCTCTTGTACGTTTTCAGGTACACGTAGATTCATTTTAACGCTTTCCTCTCTGTGCTCTTTCTAACCCCCATCTCCCATCGCCAGTGTAGGGTGGCAAACCGGAAACTGATATCTGCTTAACCTCCCTGCGTTTCCTCATCTCTCTCTCTCTCTCTCTCTCTCTCTCTCTCTCTCTCTCTCTCTCTCTATCTATCTATCTATCTATCTATCTATCTATCTATCTATCTATCTATCTATCTATCTATCTATCTATCTTGCGTATTTCCGCAGAACTAATTCGTTTATTGAGGGCAGTCGTCCATGGCGAAAAAAAAAAAGATAGCCTACTAAACACATAGTTCTCTCATTAATTCTAAACCAATTACTTCTTCTTCGGATGCGCAAAATGTAAGTTTATTAATTCCAAAAGTGGCCTTCGCGTTAGCGGAGGATCTAGGACTAGTTGACGTCCGCAGCTTGATAGTCATCAGCTACATAGTTAAGCGCCTCTACTCTGACCCCGAAAAATTATAGAGAGCACAAAATTTATATTAACACTTTCGCGACAGAGACAGAGACAGAGAGAGAGAGAGAAGAGAGAGAGAGAGAGTAGTGCGAGACGACCGTTTTGCACGGTGCGAGTTTGACGGCGAGCCCAGGCGACGGGGCGAATACAATTAAGCGGAGAGCTCCCCCTTTTTTTCGAACCATTATAATGCCACAAATTCCAGGTCCATTAAACATGCACGGCCATCCGTTTCGCTCGCTCGTCGTGGATCAACGAATGCGCTAATGGCGTGCGTCTCATACATTCGCCGACGACGTATACCACGCACCTACATACCTCTCTGCACTTCATGCAACCACACGGCGCTGAGCGGGGAAGGCCAAATATTTCCGAAGTTACGTAAGACAGTTCGTCGATCCCGCGGCGCGGTGATTAAAACGCCGAGTTGCCGCGGAGCGGTGTGGCAACGCAGAGCTACAGTTTGTGCGAATCAGCCCGCGGCCAGTACGCTGTTAAGGAAAATTGCACCCTTTTGCCGCACAACGATAATCGTCGTCCGTCTTGTCCGCATTTTCCTTTCTTTAACGCTGCGAGCCCGGTACTTCCCAGTCACGAACGGCATGCCCGTTATCAGCATGCCAGAGCATTCTCGACAGGGTGTCATTAACGGTCAGCTGCAGTGCAAGTTTCGCCAACCTGTTGCGACTCTGGAAGCAACATATCGGGAGCATCGCCGACAACCTCTGGCCACAGCGTGACTAAATCGACTTTGTGTCGGGGAACAAAAATTGGAGGACGCTTAAGTTTCGCCTTCAAGAGTGGAACGCGACAGCGTTCCCGTCGACCAGTCAAGGGATGTAAGACAGTGGGCTTCGGCGCAGCGACTACGCGCCTCGCATCGGACGCGGTGAGCGTCGAGCAGTGCCGCGTTCGGCGCGGCAACGAAATGCGCGCCTGAGCAAGCGACGCACGCCTGAGCCTTAGAAACAGCGCGTTTCTAAGGCAACACCGCATTCACTAGAGACGCTTTTGTACCGCTTTGAAGCATCGAACTCGTGGCTGAGTGGTAGCGCCTCCGTCTCGCACTCCGGAGACCCTGGTTCGATTCCCACCCAGCCCATCTTGCAAGTTGTTTTTTATTCATGAAGTGCCTGCTGGGATTTATCGCTCACGGCCAACGCCGACGACGCCGACACCGACGCCGACGCCGACGACACCGGCTTTTCTGCGACACGAGCTCCTTAATGCTGTCGCGTTAATACGCGCCTCCTCCACTCTCCATCGCTTTAGCTAGGATGCGTTCGATGAAGCATGCTTGGTGCTAAACCACTGCCAACCTCTAGCCTCATCGCCGTTGTGACGGAATGAGTTCGGCAGGCCAACTATTGTTGGCCCGCCGAACAACATTTTTATGCCATCCTTCCTAGCGATCCTTCCTATAACTACACCGGTTCGTTTTCTTTCAACATCAACATCTACAGACAGGGATACTGTGGACAGCGGACAAAAAAGCCTCTAGATAGTGCTTGATTGACTGCGTCCACTGACCATCTACTTGACAGCAGTGCGAATGAAGATTGCGTACAAGAGTGTCAAATCGAAGAACGCAAGAGATAATAATGATACACACTTCGAATCGCAGGAGAAAAAGCAATATCATTATCACAAGAAGGCACATCTTAAAAACAGCCAATAAATATATAAAAAGTATAAATACATAAAATATATAGAAGCAAACACACTCGTAACTCATAACACGCTCATGAACAACTCATAAGAAGCGCTCAGGTGTCCTCGATGTTTTTACGCTTCAATTTAAAAGGGACAATTAATCTTCGCCACGCCTTTCGTAGTTTCGTTTTCTGTGGGCATCGCGTGGTAGTAACTACAATGGACAAATTCGAGCTTCCCCCCCCCCCAGGCCCTCAATTTCCTTCATTTCCCTGGTACTATATTCCATTGCATACATCAGGTGCAACGCTGGGGAAGCTATGCAAGAAGTGCGCTCCCCAAAATTTATCACTCCGCGCGTTCTGGCTGTGCTTCGCCAGCGGCGTCTGCTCGCGCGAGCATTCACGTGAGGCTGCCGCGACTAGCTGCAGATAAAGAACGACGAAAAGCAAATCGACATAAGACGACGTGTTAGCAGCCGAGTGAGCACATGCTCTGTTTGCTTCTGAGGGCAAATTTTTATTTACGTTCAGAACTGACCTTACGTAAAGAGCGTTTACACAAGAATCTATCAAAGGACACCGCACTGTTTCTAGGTGCGAACGCAGCCACTGCAAAAAATATGGCTGTGGCTTAGCTAAGGTTAAGCCCAGGATGCGAAGCATACTAGCCTTTAGTTTAGTTGTTGAACCACTGCTTAGCCTGGTGAACTGCTGTTGCTTGGCTATATTTGGTTCGGCTAGACGAAGAAACAACTCATGCAGGCGAGCGCACGAGCTGAGACCCGGCTATGTAGCTACGCGGCCGCAAGCGAGCGCACGAGTTGAGCCTCCGCTTTTGCAGCTGTTATGACCTCATATGGTAGCTACGCGGCTGCGCGCGGCGCAGCAAGGAAGAGCGTGGTTGTGCGGCTAGTATGCTTCGCATAAAAGTATCTCTAGCCTCCACAGCGTTGCGTCTGATGTATGAAACGGAGTACACAGGGCCTCCGCAAAGGCTCGCCGGCCGCTTGCCACGTTGCAGCGTCGCAAGAGATCGCACTGAAGCGAAGCGAGCGCTATAATACATACGGCGCCTCAATCGCGTCTCGTTCAAAGCCTCTGGCCAGCCCCGCAACAACGGCGCGTGGGACGCACTCAGCGTAAGGGAGAGAGCGCTCTCATAAACAAACAGCGCTGGAACGCCAATCGCGCTTGCACCGCACACGCCGCGCTCCGCAACCGCCCACGACCACCACTCGGAGGCCAAATTGATTCCGAGATGCGGAACGCGATTGAGAGCCATCAAGCGCACCCGACGGCAGCGCCTGCGGGGCAATGAATGGGCTCGAGTATAGAGCAGGGGTGGGGAAACTGGGGAACGCGTGCAGAGAGCTGGGGGCATGAGCTGCACGAAGACGGTTTTCCGGAGGCCGTATAGGTTCATCCCATACGGATACGGTACGTTTCTTAATACACACTGCAGCCAACGCTACGGGGGCTCGACGGACTTCTCTACACTCCGTTCCGTACATAGCAGTCGACGCTGTGGAGGCTTGGGAGACTTCTTGCGATGGCTTCCTTCGCACCAGGATATAGCTCGATGTTTTTTCTTTTATGCGAAGCATATTACGAGAGCTCAACCCAGCTCCTCAGGCGCGGCGGTGTCGCCTTGAATACCACGTGACACTGTGACGTCACGACAGAAAAGAAACGGGGCTCCAACTAGCGCCGTCGCTCGCGGCGTCGCCCCCCGCATCGGACGCGGTGAGCGTCGAGCAACGCAGCGTTCGGCGCGACAACGAAATGTGCGCCTGAGCAAGCGCCGCACGCCTGAGCCGACGACACCGGCTTTTCTGCGACACGAGCTCCTTAACGCTGCCGCGTTAAAATAAAGGCTAGTATATGCTTCGCATCCTGGGCTTAACCTTAGCTAAGGCACAGCCAGTTCTTTTTTTTAACTGCAACTGTGTGCAACTGTTGTTTATATAGGCTCAGTACTGAATGAAACAAGTGCTAATCCTTAGAAACAAACATATTGTGGTATATAGCTCCTAATGCTTTGTTTTAGGTCATTTAATATTTTCGTTGGTTTTCGTTCATTCGGATGTCGTTATTGAGTGCCCTGAGATATTGTAGGATGGGCCTGGGCCCCGCCTAGGTTTCGGCCGAGGGTCGTTGGTCCTTGGTGGCTTCCTCGGCTCGCTCGACGGCCAAGAGTTGGTGCTGCAGGTCCGAGCTGAACAACTCAGACTCCCAGCGCGCGCGGAGGCCGTCGCTGTTTGAGGCTGCATCACCGTTACTGTGCATTACAACCTTACATTGCCGTAGAATATACTCTAGGGTGGCTCTAGAGTCGCAACGTCTGCGTTTGTCCGTCGTGTATAAATCTGGGTGCATCAGGTGCGTGACAGCTGAAATCAGACAGGAACTGGTTTGTAACTGCCGCCGTTCGACAGACTGACTTTTACTCAATTTTCGGGGTATTTTATTTTCGTGCTTGTCTCCCTTTCTTTCTATCTCCCCCGTCTACTCTGTTTCTCTTTTTATCCCCCTTAACCCTTCCCCCTGCGCAGGGTAGCCAACCGGAACTACCGCTGGTTAACCTCCCTGCCTTTCTCTGCATTATTTTCTCTCTCTCTCTCTCTGCAACCCGTTGCGAGAAACCTCAGATGCATGCTCGCGCGAGCGATCGCTGTTGGCACGCAGCGAAGCATACACGGAACGCGCGGAGTGATACAACTTTTCTTGACCGGACGTCTTGCGTAGCTTCCACAGCGTTGACTGCTACACACGGAACGGAGTGCAGGTGCTCGCGTTCTCGACGAAAGAAGCAGTGCGTCACGCATACGTATATAGCACGCAAGGAAAGGTATAAGCACGCGACATGTAATTCGATGTTAACAATAAGTCGATCGTACTTGCACGTCGCAAAGCACGACCCAATTATTGCATGCGAGGCGTCGCCATATCTGAACGCATTCGCCGCAGAAACGCGCGGAGTGATACGCTTCTGTGATGAGTGACCTCAGCGCACCGCGTGCGCTCGCGACCGAAAAATAGTGCGTTGCGTGCCAGAAGCACTGATGAGCACAAATGTCGTGTGATTCGACGTAACTCTACGTTCGCAAGTTGTAGTCGTAATATATATGACGGTAGTTGTTCTCTGGAAAGCCTTTCAGAGCGAATAAATAAATAAATAAACATCCGCACTGCAAAGCGCGTGGAGTTATGACTCGTATGACCGCACTACTTGCGTAGCTTTAGTAGGTTTTGTAGTTATGCTAATATTCTGAGTGCTCTAATTGTCCGAATTACGGCGCATGTTCTAATTGAGAAGTTGAGAAATCGAAGCAACGCGTTGGGGGCAGTGAATTCGTGTCTGCTTTGGCAGAATTCTCAAGAAATGACGTCGCGCTCGAAGACATACGTTCTTCAAATGTGCCAGGAAATACATTCGCGTTAGGGCTAGAACTGATTCCGAAACGCCTGCTTTTATCGTTTCGGGACGAACTTAACTGCAACGCGAATGCAATATTTTTAAAATGTAACTTGGGAAACGAACACCTGGAGAAAGTCGCGTTACAGCCTCGCGGTTTCTGCTATGCAGAACACGTGACTTCGAAGTGGCTTGACTTCCATTTCGCAAGTTCACCACGGGTTTCCGGGGCGAATAATTGAAGAAACAATTAGGAAACCTTTAATTAGTCTTCACTGGGCATTGAAATTTGTCGGGCATGTATCGCAGGCCTCTCTCTGCACGTTATCTACAGTCCGAATTTCGTCATACCATTCGGGAGCGCAGATTTTTGGTCTATAGTTGGTTCGTTGCATCAATAGAAGTCACAGCGCTGGATCGACACGGACAAGACAGACGACAGGACGTGAGCAGGTTCTGTCGACTTTCTTCTCCGCGTCAATCCAGCGCTATATGACTTCAATTCATATATTATTCGATTTACTTCGGTCAAGTTACTTTGTTTCAGTAGCACTGACACCCAACCACTCCCTCCCCCCCACGGTACTCCGTAAGCAAGCCCAGGCTATCCAGAGGGCCCAGGAAAGAGCGGAGCGTCACGGCGTTCTGTCCTTTACGTGGGCGCGTCCAGCGGCTACAATGGCCTCCCGTTAGGAGGTCCTGACAGTAGCTCCTCAGGCTTAAATAAAGTTCGTTGTCTGTCTGTCTGTCCGTCTGTCTATTTTCGAATTGCCGCACACCTTCCGCTATTCTCGCGGCCAGAACGGCAGTCGCACAACGGCCCTCCGAGAACGTGTCGTCACGGCTCTGGGAGGCGCTCTCTCAGAGCCTCCATATAAGCGGGCTATATTTATCTCCGCAAGCGCGTCCTCGTCGCCTTATCGCACCGCGCCAGCACCACATCCCGTCGCCCAGACGTCCGAGAGATAAGCCCCGGCAGCCCGCTCCCGGTCGCCTCGCACACAAGGCACAGAAAGAAGCTTTCTCGAAGCTGGAGTCCGCGGTAAAGCGCGCGCCCTGCACACTATACCATATAACTATTCTATACACTTCACATACTATGTGTGTGTAGTGTATAGTGCGTGTAGTGTGTGTACACTACACACAACGCGAATTAATGACATCTTAGTTGAAATCAAGAAAAAGAAATGGGCATGGGCAGGACATGTAATGAGGAGGGAAGATAACCGATGGTCATTAAGGGTTACAGACTGGATTCCAAGGGAAAGGAAGCGTAGCAGGGGGCGGCAGAAAGTTAGGTGGGCGGATGAGATTGAGATGTTCGCAGGGACGACATGGCCACAGTTAGTACATGACCGGGGTTGTTGGAGATGTATGGGAGAGGCCTTTGCCCTGTAGTGGGCGTAACCAGGCTGATGATGATGATGACACACCCTATACACTATACTATACACTACATACATTATACACTATAAATATACACTACACACACTATACTATACACTACACACAATATACGCTATACTATACACTACATACATTATACACTACAACTATACACTACACACACTATACACTATAACTATACACTATACACGCTATAAACTATCATCATCATCATCAGCCTGGTTACGCCCACTGCAGGGCAAAGGCCTCTCCCATATTTCTCCAACAACCCCGGTCATATACTAATTGTGGACATGCCGTGCCTGCAAACTTCTTAATCTCATCCGCCCACCTAACTTTCTGCCGTCCCCTGCTACGCTTCCCTTCCCTTGGAATCCAGTCCGTAACCCTTAATGACCATCGGTTATCTTCCCTCCTCATACACTATGCCCGATAACTATAAACGGCCGACTCGCGCCAAGCCACTGAGCCATCGCCTGTGGCGAAAGGGATATATGTGCTATTCTGGGGGCGCGCGACGTTGCGCAACAGTTCGGAAAGAAGCGAGCCATTCGCTTTGCCTTGTGGCGTGTGATGGTCACAATCGCGCTTTTACTCGGCGAGAGCGCGACTTTCTGGCCACTCACACGAGGGCGTGATAGCGAACGGCCTCGCTTTCGAAACCGCCACACAAGATCGCACTCGTGGAGACCATCAGAAAGGTGCCGCGAGTCAGAATCCAGATTGAGGGTCGCGTAGAGTAAGTTGGAAAGTTGCGCGACCACGCGAATCATTACTTGAAGAGCAATTAGGTGTTTCCACTTAATATTAATGTTAACAATATGCATGTTACTTATTTTGTACCCAAAAATGTGTAGAAGAACATATGTATGACGTAGTAGTTCTGCGGAAACTCGCAAGGTGGAGAGAAGTAATGAATAAAGGGAAAATCAGACATCCACCCGTTCGTAGCAATCAATGCTACTAATGGGTCGATGTCTGATTTTTCCTTTATTAAGAACATATGTAGTATGGAAACCTACACTTCTATAAAGGCTGAGTATCGAAGGGGGTAACTAAAGAACGATCACTCCACAGTGCACAGACAGTCTGCGAAAGTCAGCTACTTGTCAATCAAACCTGGATTCCAAGCATATGTCTACATACGCTCGCGAATGAGGCTGACACCGCGTTCGACTTGCGATAGTGACGCACTACGGATGACAACGTCGCATAAAAAAAAATGTCGTGTTATCGTCCCCGCAGGCCATGCAGCATGGCTTCATTTCTGTTGACAGCTAGTCAACAAGGTTAAAGCAGACGCTTACAAAAAGAAAAAAATATATATATAGGCATATGTAAAGAAACAGGTCGTCGATCGGGCTTCCGATTTTTGCAAGAGAGACGACTTAGGGCCGATTTACGCTCGAGCCGCCCATCGCCGCAAGCCGCACCGCACGCGTGCGGTCGCGCGAAAGATTGCACGTATCAAACACTTGTGCACAAATTTCAGTTTACACTACACATTGTAAACTGAAATTTGTGCACAAGTGTTTGATACGTGCAATCTTTCGCGCGACCGCAAGCGTGCGGTGCGGCTTGCGGCGTTGGGTGGCTCGAGCGCAAATCGGCCCTTAGGGGCCAGCCTGCCCTCAATCCACACAGCCATCAGCACGGCCATCCGCACGGCCTCCCGCACGCGTGCGGAGTTGCGGAGAAGTGCACATTACGCACCCAGGTGCACGGATTTCGGTTTGCCATGTAATGTGTTTGCCAGCAATGTGAACACGAAATGCGTGCACCTGTGCGCGACATACGCAGTCTTCCGCACGACCTTCCGCACATGTGCGGAAGGCCGTACGGATTGAGAGTCGGCCTTTATGGCACGGCACAGTCACTCTTCGTCCACGGCCGACTCTCAATCCGTACGGCCTTCCGCACATGTGCGGAAGGCCGTGCCGATTGAGAGTCGGCCTTTATGGCACGGCACAGTCACTCTTCGTCCACGGCCGACTCTCAATCCGTACGGCCTTCCACACATGTGCGGAAGGCCGTGCCGATTGAGAGTCGGCCTTTATGGCACGGCGCAGTCACTCTTCGTCCACGCTGCGCCCGACGCAGGCACTGCACTCTTGCTGTAATTACAGTGATACTCGAAGAAGTGCGCTCTTATCTTTGCAGCGGCAGCGCAAAGAAGTTGGGGGGCTGCAAACAAGCGCTGCACAGTCGAGGACGGTGACAACGAGAAGCACTCGAGCACCTGCCACTTCGCAGCGACAAAGAGGAGAGGAAACCAGGCAATAACCCGAAACATAAAAGAAAAAAAAAAGAGCACTCAAAGCTTTTTCGCGAGAGGGCAGCAGCCACCGACTCCTTGTGCGTAGCCTGACATCTCCGGCAAATCGACACAGCCTGGCAATTTATGTTTTGCGTGTTTTAGGTCACGATTGAATCTGTTACCAGCCACTGCGTAAGGCGGCACATCAGCGGAATCCCTCAAAGTGCAGCAAATACCGCGAAAGGGGGGAAAATTGTCATCTACCCGAATGCAGCCCGTAGCTAGATAACAAAATCCGTGCCGGGTTTCCCCAGGAAGAAAGCTTCGCAGTTGAAATAATTCGTCCGGGATTCGAACCCGGGACCAACACCTTTCCAGGGCGGAAAGGTGACTTTTCCGAGGTGGCTCGCGTGTTGCGACAACTCGGCTTAAATTATGTTGCGCAACAACACTCAGTCCTAATTCCTTGCTTCCTTGCTCTATGGTGGGCACAGATGCGAGTTTCTTAGCTGTGTGTAGCCTCTTTAGGCAATCTATGTCCTAACGTTGTTCTAACACGCCCGGGCGTGATTGTGAGGGACAATCCCGCATGGGCATGTAATATCACAAAAATGTCTCGTTTAAAGATATCTTCAACAGGTTTGGGCCACTGGAGAGCCGACCAGCGGCGTGTGAACAGATGACGCGGCGACGAACGCGTCTGAAAAGAGCGTTACACCGTCGTACGACGCGAAAGGCGCTGGAAATTCAAACAAATGTCAACGCACTTTCTTCTCAAAGAAGCCTCTCGGCCATAACACACATGACGAGGCAGTTACTTTGTCCACACAGGCGGAGATATTTTCAGCATTTCACCTTTGCACAAACAAACAAACAAACAAACAAACAAGCAGACCAATTCATACCATATAAGTAGGCTAGGCAATAGACAGTTTCGCTGTTTACAGGCACAGGACCTGGACGACTCCCGCTTTCGGTCCCTCGCAGAGTCGGACAAATTTAGCGGGAGAAATTTACAACCGTGAGCAGCAGGGGTGCCCACACTTTTTCAACGTTTTCCCCTTATACATAATCGCAATCATAATCACAGTTTTAGAAGAGAATAGCGCTGTAAGCTATACGAAAATTTGTTAGTCTCAAGACTAACAAATTTTCGTCACACATTTAACAAAACACACATTTAATTTCGTCACACATTTAACAAAACAAAGCAATGCGCGCCAGTCTTTCATCTGAAAACGTAAAAGAAGATTTGCACAACATCTAAACAACTTAAAAACGCGACTCGTGCTCCGGGGCATGTAGACCGATGAGGCACGTGACCGGATGTTTCTTCGGGCAGCAGGTTCACTGCTGTTATTGCGCGCGCATGAAACGTCCATGGCCGCGTTCACACGAGTGCGACGGTAGCGTTTCGCAGTGCCTAGCGCATCGCCGTAATACTATGCGTCGACGACAGGTGGCGCATCGCCCTCCTTGCTAAACGAGCCCGGAACTCGAATCCGGCGAGTTCGTTTCGGCGTTGAGTGGGGGCTTGAGAGCAGAGCGCAGGCCGGTAATCTGTCTCATTTTTTATCTCTCCTTCGACGCGATACGCTAGCGTTTACACATGCACCGCGTAAATCGACTTCATGAATACTTTGGCGCAAAACGACAGACACAAGAAAGGCGACAGAACGACAGCGCCTTGTCCTGTCGTCTTTCTTGTGTCTGTTGTTTTGCGCTAAACAAAGTATTCATGGATTCGCACCAACTAGCCCGCCAACGCATTGTGGTGAATCGACTTACCCGTCTCAATTTACCCACACGTTTGGCACGTATACGCTAACGCGATTGTTCTTACTAGCGCATTGCCGCCGCGTACACACTAACGCGACGCGATAGAAATGCGACGCGATTCGCCACATCGCGTCGCGATTCGTCAGGTGTAAACGCGGCTCACCGGAAACCGACTGCAGAAGAAGCGATTATGCCGCGCTGTGATAATCTGCCTTCTGGTCTCCGGGAAGAGACGCGCGTCGCCAAACAAATCGCGACACAGCGGACAGACGAAGCAGAAGCGGGGGCGTTTCACGAGCGCCACTGGCGGTTCTCGCCACTCACGTATGAGATCTCCACAAAATATTCATACACAGTTCGGCGTTTAACATCGCAATGTCTATATGCCAACAGACTACGCCATACTGCGTGCAGTCCAAGTAAAAAGATAACATCCATCTGTTCAAAATCGCGTTCAGGGGGTAAAAAACGAATGCCATGTGGATAGAGGGGTAGGTCTATCTTTAACGTTCTCTGTAATATATCCCAAAAGAATATGGCATTATTACAATCGATGAAAACATGTTCAATCGTCTCAGCTTCGTTGCACAAAAAGCGTCTGCTTCCCCATGGCATGGAAATGGTTGCGAAGGCATACGTGACGTGTACAAGATGAATGACTGTGATGAAGCTGTGGTGTCAATGCTTGATACTTTGACACATATAAAACGAGTGTGATCTGTGATCACAAACACTTTTGAGGCTTGTAGCCAAGCTGGAAATAAAGAAAAAAAACACTCACGTATGAGATCATGGGCAGGTTGAGCGAGGCCGCGACGGCCGCCTCGACGTAGCACGAGTCCTCCGGGCCGAAGAAGGCGACCGCGCCGCCCTTCCAGCAGTCGAGCACCGCCCGCGTGCCCCGTAGCATCTCGCCGCGGGTGTCGCGGTACATCATCTCCATCCGGTAGCCCGGGATCGAGCGGTTCCGGTTGACCAGCTCCACGGCGTACTTCATGGCGCCCGACACCACCAGGCCCTGGCGGCGCAGGTTGTCGGTGCCGGCCACGTTGCTCAGGTAGGCGACGAGCAGCGGCTTGCGCTCGGCCGCCGTCGTCGCCGCCGCCGTCGTCGACGTGCTGTCCGCCGCGGGCGTCGCCGGGCTGGACGGAGCCGCCGGCACGGGCTGGAGACCGAGGGAAGGACAGAGACGGCTACAGCGTCCGGGGGTGGGGACTTTCGTTGTCGGTGGAAAGTTTCGGCCGGTACACTAACAAGCATGCTGGAACACGCTGGACGATCGGCCCCTTTATAGGGGCTAATATTATATAATCCTTACACCTTTGTATACATCCCCAACACCCTACGAACTCCTGTAAGAATTCCCTACATTCATATAAGACACCTTACCACTCTAAGAGGACTCTATATATTTATATAAGAGGACCCCAGTAAGAAGTCCCTTTACTCCCCATAACAAGACAGTACACCTCTGTAAGAATTCACTATAGTACTATAATAATGACGACCCCCGTAAGAAGTCTCTATATTCCTATAAGTATTTAAGGAAACACTATACCACTGTAAGAAGGCCTTATACTAGTATAGCAGAAACCTACACAGCTGTAAGAACACCATACGTCCCTCTAAAATGTCCCTATGCCCTAGTAACAAGACCCTGTACGCCTGTAAAAATACCCTATGCCCATGTAAGCCCAGAAACGAGCATTTCTGAATCACTTCAAAAGAACACTTATAGTGTCGAAATGCGGACTCGTTGGAAAGATATCTAAGAACACTGGTGTTCCGCAAACGGGACGAGGACATGGGATGAAGTGTGCGTGTTCGTGTGCTCTACTCGTGTCCTCGCCTAGTTTGCGCTGCATTACTGCATAGCAAGTTTAAGGCGACATACTCTGCTGCTCTACAGTTGACACGCCCCGCATTTTGTAACGCAAATGAATAATTTGAATTCTTGCCTTCTTTTCCTCCCCCCTTCCACTCCCAGTGCGTAGGGTAGCAAACAGAAAGTCTAGTTAGCTCTTGTCCTTCCCCGCTCTCTCTCTCTCTCTCTCTCTCTCTCTCTCTCTCTCTCATCTTGACGTGTGTGCACTGTGCGCAGCGCATACTGCTACGTGGCTTTACAAGGCTAACAAAATTTACATGGAGCTTTAGGTGCCAAAAATCACGATTTCATGACTCTATTAATTTTGACCACCTTAGGTATTTTTTTTAAGTGCACCTAAATCTAATGCACATCGTTCGAACTCGGAGCTTGGCGCACTGTGCACAATCCAAAGGTAAATGCACTGAAGTCTCGTGATGCATCCCGCACTTCGTTCACGAACAACCTAGAATTAGGTACACGGGCGTTATTGCATTTTACCCGCCATCGAAACCTCGCTAAAATAAAGATTATATTCTCAAGGCTTTAAAGATTCGATCATGAGGAACGCCCGTACGGTTGAGGAGGGAGGGGGGAGGGAATGCGAAATAATTTCCAACAACCTGGAACTTCTTTAAAGTGCACGTAAACCTAAAGGTACGCGAGCGTACTTGCATTTTGACGCCCACCAAAACGCGCCTGCACCGCGGCCTGGCTCGAGCCCGCGACGACCTCGAGCTCAGCCCGTGCCACACCGTGATCGCGTATCATATCTACTTAGTGTTTCTTTTTTGCTTATACACCTTCGAACCCTTACTATAACCTGCACGGCTATGGCTTCAACGGGGGAAAAATATGGCACCTTTTCTAAGACTGTCTATAATCTCAAATCAATGCCTCCAGTCAGCGGGCTACCGCCACGGGTAGCCCAGTGACAGGAAATTAAAAAAAAAAATGGCTGTGGCTTAGCTAAGGTTAAGCCCAGCATGCGAAGCATACTAGCCTTTATTTTAGTTGTTGAGGAGGAGGAGTAGATTTTAATGAAGAGAAAGGAGGAGAGGTCGGCCTGGAGAGCGTGTCTCTAGCCTGCTACTCCTCACTGGGGAATGGGGAAGTGGGAAATACAGGGAAAGGTAGGTGGCGGATGATTATGATATGGTACAATGAGATACTATATACACGTTGTCCAATATGCGGATGCGCACTGGAGACGCAATACACTAAGATTAATGTTGTCCATACAAAAAGTAATCTTGCCACAAAACGTTTTTGCGCAAACACATTTCGCACTGACTACACGTCTCAGACCTTCTAGAGGCGATCGTCTAAGCCAGCCTCTCTTAAAAAGTTCAAAAGTGCTTTTATTAGTTGTTGAACCACTGTTTAGCCTGGTGAACTTATTAGTTTAACCACTGTTTAGCCTGTGAACTTTTATTAGTTGTTGAACCACTGTTTAGCCTGGTGAACTGCTGTTGCTTGGCTATGTTTGGTTCGGCCAGACGAAGAAACAACTCATGCAGGCGAGCGCACGAGGTTAGACCCGGCTACGTAGCTACGCGGCCGCAAGCGAGCGCACGAGTTGAGCCTCCGCTTTTGCAGCTGTTATGACGTCACATGGTAGCTACGCGGCCGCGCGCGGCGCAGCCAGGAAGAGCGTGGTTGTGCGGCTAGTATGCTTCGCATTAAAAAAAAAAGAGAGAGATATACTCGGGCGCATCGTGGGGCGTGCGTACCTGGTGCGGGGTATCACCGCTCGCCTTCGCCGCGACGACGTCCCGCTCCGTAGACCCCACCGTCCCGTCTCGGGAGGGCGACGGGTATCGGTCGACGGCCCAGGACAGTTTGTTCGCCGGGTCTCCGCGGGTCCCCGGGCTACCGGACGACGCCGTTCCCGTGCCGAGGACGTCCGCGGTCGTCGTCTTCGCGGACGCGTTCGTCGCCGGCGACGGCACGGAATTCCGGGTCGTCGACGAGTCTTCGGCGTGCACCAGCGACGCGCAGGGCGCCAGCAGGACCAGCAGAGGCGGCAGCAGCAGCAGGAGGGGTACCAGGAGCCTGGGAGCCGCCGCTGGTACCCCGCCGCCCGGTCCCATCGCAGCGGCTCCTGGCGGGGCTCCTGCGAACGCCGAAAAAAAAGACCGCACAGCTGTAGACGACGCCAGAGCTATACCACTGCAGACCATACTACACTACTATACTATATCACTGTAGGTCTTCAACGTTGCAGTGTCAGTGATTCCATTTTGAAGTCACGCAATTTAGAGAGAGAGATAGAGAGAGAGAGAACGTGAGAGCCCTTTTCTGAGAGGCAGAGATTTTAGCCGGCGCACAGACATCGTTGACATGCTACTCTGCGTGGGGAAAGGGAAGGGGCTTGAAGGTTCTCAAGTGAATAGAACCACTTATTTTTTGAGCCCTCTCTTCCACAAAAGAACAGATTTGTGGATGGAATAAAGTTGATTGATCGATTGATTGATTGATTGATTGATTGATTTATTGATGAAAAGAGAGAAGGAGAGAGGCACAAAACAATGAATAAGTTAAAAAAGTTGGCCACTGAGCTTTCCGACTCATGGGCAACGGCGCGCTATGGTAACGTCCTTCAGTGTACACACCGTCCTACAATGAGGCGACAGAATTCGCTGCGTAAAGGTACATGAGGGTGACAGAGTAGAACCAAAGTTCGTCGGGTTGACCAATGTTTTCTAGGTACGTGAATGAAAAGCTCATCGCACGCCTTTGTTGTGTGAGGCGGGCTAAATGGCCTAAGACAAAGTCAAATGGCAAAGGTGTCTGTGTAAGCGAATGCATGCAATGTTCATAGAACGCACGCTCGTCGGCATACGCTCGACACTCAAACAAGATATTCTCCACGGTTTCATTTGAGTTACAGTAGCTGCAGTATGGTGTTGCAACTTGACCGAAGTCCGGTACCCTAAAACACCTACTGTAAACATATTCGCACATGTATGCAAATCTGAACAACTGCTACATCAAAGAGGGCGAAGACGTACACGCAAGTTCAACACCCTCCGACGGAAGTACTGTATGGTTCTTAGCCAACAGAAAGAAAAACTGGACGACGACCACAAACATTACATTATAAAGACAATTTTGCTCACACACGGGAGCCTTGTTTACAATGAATCGATCGATAATTGTGAACAAGCTTGCCGTGCTTGGTATCCTGGTAATGGTCTTGGTAGTAGTTATGTTTGTGGTCAGCCTCAACTTTCTGCCTTGACTATTTAACTAATCCCCACCAGAAGAGTTTTGCTTCCCACTCTTCACATAACGAGGGGTGCGTTTGCTGGTCGTTCCGATCCAACACCTGGCTCTCTGGTCACAGGGCCGCTTTGGGAGCTCCCATTCGGACTGCGTTGCTGGACGGCGGACTAAGCTGTCATATCGGCTGCTGTACAAACCCAGATGACCTCTTACGCGAAGCCGCGGTGACGTGACATGACGTGAGAAACAAATAAAGTTACGATATACTGGCTGGAATGCAACGCTCGGCGAAGCCGTTGTCTATTCGAGTGAGGTGTGCCCGCAAAAGGTAACGTTTAGTTTATAATCACCGATAGTTACGTTTCGAAGAGCGAAAATTTCGCGACTACGACGCGAAATTTTCGTCACTGGTTCTTTATTGGTCTCTGACCGATCACTTGACTCTGAGAGCGTGTCGTAGCCGTGCGTATAACGATCTTGGTGGAAGTCCACCCTGACAGCTTCCACGTAAGCACAACAATCAAAATCTTTTTCCGACACGCAACTGCCGTGAATTTGAAGGATCAGAATTCCGTTTGCAGATGCGGACGACGGTGCGAAACATTGCCCAAGTGCTGCGTTGGGTTTAACCGCGAAAATCCGAAGGGCCCCTCAACATCGGCCAATACTCGAACGAATGTATCGCCACCTGATTGGCTTTTGCCTTCTCTGGTATACTAGGTAAAAAATGTTGACCAACATATCTAAAGAGTGAACCTCATAATTCTAAACTGAGCGTTGTTCTTTAGCGTCACTTTAAGAGTCTTCGCCGTAAGACCTGTTATGGAAGACAAGATGCCTGGCTACATATAGGACGGAAAACTCAGCGTAATATAGATAGTGCTCACCTCGTAATGCTTGCAGCAAAGTTGCTGAGAAGAGCAACACCTCAGCTGGTCATTAACAGATACGGGCAATAAGAATGAAGCGGGCACTTGAATGATATCGCATCAGCTCGCTTAGCGGTACCGCTGAGCTGGGCGATCTTCTCTTTCTTTCTTTTACTAAGTTTAAACGGAACGCTGTAGACCTCCTCCACTCTGCTAGCATTCTTTCATGCTTTTGAAAGACTGAGGAGAAGATCACTAGCCAGCCAGCAAAAAAAAAAAAATGTTTACGTGTAAAATATGGTCGGCCCCTCGAGGCAGCAAACACCCACTTCGCATTACGTCACCGACCCGTTGAGATACCTCATTAATTATTTTTTGTGTGTGTGCATATGTCTGCATGATGAGCATTAAATATTCTTTTCTCAGCTAAGTTGTGCTTTTCAGTCGAGGTACCAGTGCCAAGCGAAGCCCGCGAAAGGCATTCCGTTTTCTCCGCTACTGGGTTGTATGTTTTTTTCTTTTCATTTATTTGTTTCCTACCACATGGCTGGGAATCGATGTAGGCAGCTCTGGATTGAGGGGGCACAGAAAAAGCAACAACGCCCAGCTCGAGCTGAGTTCCAAATGAAAACACAGAGAGAAACACAACAATGCCAATTCAACATCACCTCAAAGTGCCACGTTCTCTTGCCTGCTTACATTGACCCTCTTTATGAGAGCGTCTGGGGGTATCTTAAAAAAATAAATAAATATTGCCCGCACATCACCACCGGCCCACAATACATTGTCTCAAACCACTTCCCTTCATTAGAGGCCCAAATTCAAAAGTATACAAATTTCAAGTTGACAGTTCAAAGTTCAAGCCATACCGTACACGCAACATCTATCATTCAGAGGTTTCTTTTATTATATATATATATATATATATATATATATATATATATATATATATATATATATATATATATATATATATATATATACCTGCTTAAGGGTCACTGTGTGCAAACGCGCGTTCACGTGACTAAAGACGACACAACCGAACACACCACGTCTTTTCGTATTTTCCGCATCCACGTATCAGCAAGACCGCACAAACCTCGCGGCCCACACAGCGTAACCGATAAGCACGGCTAGCCCAGGTAAAACGCGTCTCCGCTGGCAGCAACGTTTAGCACGAAAGAAACATCACGGCGACGGCAGAAATGTTCCTGGAGTGTCCGGATAAAGTGCAATCGCAGGAAAAGAGCGCCAAGACTGACGCATTCATTAAATAACGCTCTATCTCTCTCCAACCATCTGCGCCCACAGTAACGAAGCATATTATATATATATATATATATATATATATATATATATATATATATATATATATATATATATATATATATATATATATATACACATACCTACCAGATACGACCGAGACGGCAACGCCGGTTTGCGCGTAGCAGACGTCAGGCATGTTCAACATATTCGCTGCGAATCCACACAGGCGAGTATTCCGAAGTACACATATACACCTAACAGCACAGACTGTTAAAAAACATAACTTCCTCTACATTGTCGTCGTTCATAAGTTGCGCTGTGCGCAAAACACCCCGTCGCGTCGTCGTCTTTGTCGACTCCCTCCAAGACCAGGAAGGGACGACATCGGCCGCACTGCGGCTTCTCGCCGCTTATCGGTCCCCCTTCTTCAACCTCGGCATACATCCCTCCCCCTAATAGACCCCCTCTCTCTCCCCCTCAACGCCCTCTGCTCCGATTAGCCACGGCCTTCGCGATAATGAGAGAACCGCGCTCGCAATACCAAGATGGAAAGGAAGCAAGTGTCCGCACGCATGCACACGAAGAATCAATGTTCTCGCGCCCACTCGATAAGGACAGCAGCTTCGAGGGGCAGTAGGGAAGGGGAGGGGCCAAGGTTACGGAGGAAAGGGGGTTTAGGAGAGGGGGGGGGGCGCCGGAAACAATCGAACGCAACCTGCAAACATCGACTGGGTGTTCGGGAGCTACAACACACTTTATTTAGCACGTTCGCAGATCATTCGCAGGTCCGCTATGCGCGCGCGCGCACGCGAGGCCCGAGTCACGCGAAATCTCGAGGTAAGCGAGAGTTGGACGGGTTCCCCGTTCGCAGGAGGCGCGGACACGAGACTTCACCGAATCGCACGTCTTGCGTTGTCTTGACGACGACTTGTCTGACACTCGTTGTCTTGACGACTGGTCTGACACTTGTTGTTCGACAAGAGGACTTGTCTTGCTCTATAAACCGCAGCAACGGTATCGGCAAGCGTATCACCGAAGCCTAAGTGCTTTGCCACGATACATGTCTGTTTCTACGAGCCCGTTTAGGTTTCAGTAACCAGGAGGTGCAAGCGCCGTGACGTCACGATACACCGCGGCTCGCACCATTGACGTCATCGCTGATGCCGTCACGCGCTAGCGCAGCGGGAAGAAACTCGCGCAGCAATCTTGTTTACATATTTCACGACTTGCGTCATCATACTTAAAGAGGGGTGGGGGGAAGAGTTAAGGTGTAGGCAGTGACGTCATCGAGAGCGTCATATTGCCGTACAGTAAGCGCGACCTGCGCTTTGTCTAGATCCGCTGATCACCAGCGGCACAAGTGCAAGCTGCGAACGGGATAAACAAAATGGCATGCGGTGACGTGATACGTGATTACTCCCCATTAGCCCTACGTTGCTAGGTAGCTACGTCAGCAATTTTAGCTGTGTCACGACGTCACGATGGCGTCGGTTACGCCAGTTCCGACATCTCGAGAAAAACTTTGGCATCCAATATTAATGTATCTAATAACCTGTTTGCCAGCATTCGCGGTTCCGAAGCTTTTTTTCACGTCCGAGAAGCGCGCGGTAGAGCTTGTATACAACTCCGAAAAATTTGTGCCTGCACACCTTTCAAAGCCGCCGTACACGCATGCTCCGCCTAACTTAGGAAAGCAGGAGGAGGGAGGAGGAGGAAAAACTTTATTCTGGTCCTGTACAAGGTGTTGCCACGTCCCATGTTGGGACCGGGAGGTCAAGCCTCCTAGCCCTATCACGGGCGTACTGGACAGCCAGGACTTGAGGGATATGATCAGGTGATCTGATCATTCCTAAAAACCGATTCCGGGAAATGCCAGGGCCGAGCGACCCACACTCCCAGAGCATATGTTCAAGCGTGCATATCTCCTTTATGCACGCTTTGCATATAATATCCATGTCAGCAATGTCATACCATTTCTTTATTTGTGCAGGTGAATAATAAGACTCTGTCTGTAATTGCCTAAGTGTAACTGCTTGTGCTCTGTTTAGCCTATAGTGAGGGGGTGGAAACTCCCTCCTTCCCATGTAGTAATGTTTTGTAATTTCATTGTATGTAATGAGCATATCTCCATGTAAGTTCTCCAATCCAGCAGAATCAAAACCATATGTAAAAGCGGCCCGGTCTGTAAGGTCGCGGGCGACGCTGTTGGCCGATTCATTTGGATTGCCAGGAATGCCATCAAGTGAACCAAGGTGCGCCGGGAACCAATAAATGTAACGTGTAACATTTGTTTGCCTTTTGTTAATTATTCTCGCAGCCTGCGGAGCGTAGAGTATACACGTTGATGCCTGAACTGTGGAGATGGTGGGATATACCAGCTCCAGTCACGCTCATAGATACACGCGCCTTCTCGTTTATGTCACAGGCTCGACGCACTTGAAAGAGAACGAGAAAGGTCGCGCGCTGACGTGTATACCCCAATGCAAATGAGGCCACTTTTCATTCCGGCAGCAATTATCTTCGTCGCGCGCTTATGACACTTCAGAAAAAAAGGAGAACGCCTCGACCGCGGCGTGAAATGCGCTGGGAGACGCACGGTTCGATGAGGTGCTTGTATAGGCCGGTGGTGATGTGCGGGCAATATTTATTTATTTTTTTAAGATACCCCCAGACGCTCTCATAAAGAGGGTCAATGTAAGCAGGCAAGAGAACGTGGCACTCTTGAGGGATGATCATCCCTCAAGAGAAAAGTGTATAATAGCTGTGTCTTACCAGTACTCACCTACGGGGCAGAAACCTGGAGGCTTACGAAAAGGGTTCTACTCAAATTGAGGACGACGCAACGAGCTATGGAAAGCAGGCTGGGCGACTATTTGCCACCGCCAGGTTTCAAAGGAGACGCTTATAAATCATCATCACCATCACGTGTATGCCTCCGATAACCCGGTGATCCGCAAACGATACCGGAATACCGAAGACGCTAAAATTCCCTTTTGTGGCACGCGCCACGTAGCTTCCATACACTCGGCAAATGAATGCTGTTGCCTCCGAGAGTTCGGTTAACAACATTAGCATTGTTTTTTTGAGCATGTTTTAGTTTTAGTTTCTTTTTTCACCCGCGCCATTAGACGTTCGACAAAACAATCTTTCAGACAGGAAGACACGGTTCATTTTAAACACTAAGCAACACTTTTTACCGCAGTCGCTGATCTCGGAGGCGCACATGACAAAGAACCATCTTCCCGAACTACTGCAAACACTAAATGGAGGCTGCTATCGTAAATAAACGATTATTTCTCACGTACGAAGGACGCCTATAGAGGTGCTTATCTACAAAGCCGATAAACAGCCTAAGCAAAGCTTTAGTACAGAACCGTGCGTGGAGTCTGCCCTTTATCCTGTCTAAAATTTTAATTCATTCGTGTCGCACTACAAGGCCGCATTTCAATACTGAACAATGCTATAGACAGCTGGCCAGAACTGCATCCTTCTTGTATAAATACACTTTATTTTTCATTCATTTGCTATTCAGGATAGCAGTTTTTGTCTGTCTGTGGTTCGCCATTCAGCATTTCTTATTCTGAATTGCTATTTTTATTTTATATTTAGTTGTGCTCGAATGCAAAGCAAGAAAGGCAAGAGAGAATTTTTTTCATTGCGATCCGAGAACATTACGCCACAGCGGTGGAGACTATGCACTGATAAAAGAAAAGGGTGGACAAGGGGATAGGCGTGCAGATAAGTTGAACCAGTGCGCGCTGAAAACAGAAGTGATAGGAGTTACTTCCTCGTATGCACCGCGATAAAGCCTTTCGTGGTACATGTTGCGAAACCGTGCAAGATAAGCCATGTCCTTTGAGTACTACAAGCAGTGGAAGTGCTCGGCGTGCTCCCAGAATATCCTGCCCTCTCATATCGAAAAATCGTACCCGAAGTTACAACGCGCTGTGTGCACTGCGCTGCGCTCACTTTTAAAGAAACGTAATTGAAATGCTGTTGCGTTTACATTGACTTTTTCTTGACTTTACGTTGCAATTTCGGTTGAGATACAATCAAATTTCAATGGAACTTGCCAACATGTAATCATTAAAATTTAAAAAAAGAAAGCCCGCGAGCCCGACAATGGGACGGGGAGAGAGGTGTTAGCTGGCATTTCTTAAAAAGTTCGTACGAAGCACGCACATTATGTGAGATACACATGCAATTTATAAACGATAGTTTGCCTTTAGTGTCCATCGTAGATTATTAGGGCAGTGCGAGTGCAGAAGGAGGCTTGAAAGCAGGTATGCCGCTTCTGCGAGCATCGGAAGCGGACAGATCTGATAGCGAAATTTCAAAGCTTAGAGAATTTTTTAAAGCGTTTAAGAAAGTATTGCGAACAGTGCTGGATTTTTTTATATCAGAGCTGTCTATAATACGCTTATCAATTTTGTGTTCTTTCGAATATTCAGTAGGTAACTCTATAAACTGTGATAGAGCTGATTCTTTTTTTCTATGCGTGAGCTGCAGACTTGTAAACTCGAAGCTACCGGTCTATTTCTTTTTTTCATTCTTTCTACTTTCAGCAATTCTTGCATACATGATTGATGGCCAAATCCGCTGCATACAGTCAGTAGATTTAAAGTTTTCTTATAGATGCAGCAAATGTGATCAAACGCGGTCATGGTAAGTGGCAAGGGAAAAAAAAGTATTTCTATGTTTCCATGAATTTGAGGTAACAAACTAAAGTGGTGGAGCTTCCTTTTAGTGCGGTGCAAATGCATTGTATGCGACAAACAGATAGCGGTGGTAGATTGTGCTTGACTTATCTTATGGTTCATTCATTCGATCCTTTCTTTCCCTAGTTCTGAAGCTGTCTTTGGCTCGTCTGCTTACTTTCTTCTTCTCATATTTATTTTTCGTTTGCGTTTATTTCCGACTTATGTGGGACAGCCGCGACCCTTCAGTGACGTATTATCAAGCGCTCGTATTATCCAGCGCTCGAACTATTTACCAAGCATTTTCCGACCAAGACGTAGGTTGATAAGAGGGCAAGTAAGACTACTTCAATAATCTGTACGATCCATACCGCAGAAAAAAAGACGCCAGATATTTAACTACATGATAAGGTATACTAAATTAAGGCAATAAAATCAACAGAAAAACAAAGTAAGTTAAGATTACGACATTCGGAACGTGAGTTTAAAGTGGCTGTAAAAATTACTAATCGTATAAATGCGATTCACACAGTTCATTAAAAGCAACGAAATGTCAAGAGAAAGATAAAAGAAGTTATACTACGAGATTCGGAACACGAGTTTTAAGCGCCTGTAGAAATGAATCGTGGTATTTCATTGCGCAAGACAAAGTTTACTAAAAAAGCAGCGAAATTCCAAGAGAAAGACAAAAGAAGTTACACGACATTCGGCATACGAGTTTCAACTGCCTGTAAAAATGGCGCGTGGTATTTAACTGCGCTTGACAAAGCTTATTGCGAGCAGCGAAAAGTCAAGAGGAGCGACAAGCGAAATTGTATTACGACTTTTTCAAAGAGAAGACTGCCGTAATTCGTTTAACGAAACTCGATAGAACGTACCCTGCGAGTGTGTTTCTTGCCCACGGTTTTTCTTTTCGTTTTTCTCAGTCAATACAAAGTGTGTGTCGTTTACGACAACTGTTTGCAAGCCTTGCCCAGTTTTCAGTAGAAAGGCCACGCAAAGGAAACAACCGGCCCATCCGCGCGCATGCAGAAAGAAAAAATAAACAAGAGAAAGAAAACAAAGGAAAATTTAATAAAAGAGCAGCTCCTGTGTCGATCCTTATAGGGTCGGGGAGAAAGACAAACAGTGTATTCCCAGCATTCCAGCCTGCGTCAAACTTGGCCACCAAGCTTTATTGGGCATCCCGCTGCATCTCAGGGAAAGAAAGAAAAAAAAATAAGGTGGGCAGGCACCGAGCGGCACCAACATTCTTCGGAAAGCAGCGCTTCCTTGGAGAACAAGGTTGCTCACTCACATGCATCACCCGATTGAAGCAACTCCGCATACCGTAAGACACCGGCTATAGCGGTGGTTTATGGTAAGCGGTGTGCGCTTAAAGCAAAAAAAAAGAAAAAATGCGCCAACGGCGATTTTCTAGCTATAAGCTATCGACTTTCGTGATAAGCGGGTGATTCAGATTCATCCCAGCGCCCTAATTTCAGCTATTTGCACGTTCTGAATACGATTAGAAATCGCTAGCGCAATCAGTTACATTCTGTTCCGCAGTGGTGAACTGCATAAATTTCTGTGTAAGGTTATCTGTCTGCGTTTACATGCTAAGCACCTGCTTTGCAGAGTACAGCCTCTCGTTCACTGTTCAATGTCACGTTACTCTTAGTGGTGTACGGATGCTGGGGCCAATATATTTCGTGAGATGTCTATAAATAAATAAATAAATAAATAAATAAAGAACAAGCATAGACTCTCTACAAGCCCCGTGTCGAGTTCCTGGTGGCTGAGCGTATGTTCCTCGATGGGAACCAAAATATCGTGCCGACACCGCTTATAGCGGAGTACCGGATTTAACGAATATTCTCATTATCAGTTGGTTCACTGCAACTGTTTCATTTTTTTCGCTGTATTCAGTCATTGAAACAGACCCAGAACCAAGCTACGCACTCAAAGAATAGGACGCAACAAATGAAATAACACGTTTATAGCTTTTTTCCACGCGCCCAGTTACAGAACGTATCAGTGCTGCGACAGTCCGTCGTTTCCCCAACGCCGCCGGTAAGCGAACCTTTGAAAACGTGCCCCTAAATTTGCTAAGGCAGGAGCACATAAAAAACCAGGACGCAAGAAAGGTAAAAAACCGACGCCATGAACGCTAAACTAACAACTGAACTATCAGTTTGCAAAGACAATGCTGCATCCCTTGCATGATGCAGTGGAAAGCTTTTATTCAACTTTATTTTAGTATTTATGCATTGCGGCGAATCCTCCCAAATTGCTTTTCACGCATGACGCATCCAGCGTCACGCATGAAGAGCAATTTGGGAGGATTTACCGCTCTCGTTCACTCTACCGCTCGCTCTGTTCTCCGTTCCCTTTCATTACCCCTTCCACCTTTTTTTCCGCTCTTTCTGAGCTGCGCTACAAGCCTAAAAAATAGACTTTCTTTGTTTATTTCTATACGCTAAGCCTTCTGTCACTGAAATTTGTACAACTTCGCCTAATGTACGGCCCCTACCGCATCCAGCAGCGCCTCATGTGCTCCGTTGTGGATCTTTATCTTTTCCCTAAACGCGGTATTCTTTGCCGACTAATTTAACGGGCTACCGGAGACGCGGAACGGTCGCAACAGCGCCGGTAGCGTCATCTGTTGGCGCTGAGTCACCGCTAGGTATTACTGCAACGACCAACCGTATACGGAATGTAACTCCCGGTATAAAGTGCCCGGAGGGACGTAATCCTTATCACGCAGCGCTTCGTTTCTTTTTTTTTTGAAGAAATTTCGTCGACAGGAATTTGCCTACGTAACATAAACACTTACATCTACCCATAACATGTTGTGATTGCACAAAGCGTAACAAGATGTCGCCACCAGCTTTTGCTGCTGCCGTGCACGGTGTAACCCGGTGTATCAGCACACAATCATCACCATCGACCTAGTTACGCCCACTGCAGGGCAAAGGCTTCTTGCATACTTCTCCAACTACCCCAGTCATGTACTAATTGCGGCCATGTCGTCCCTGCAAACTTCTTAATCTCATCCTCCCACCTAACTTTCTGCCGTCCCCTGCTACGCTTCCCTTTCCTTGGAATCCAGTTCGTAACCCTTGATGACCATAGGTTATGTTCCCTCCTCATTACATGTCCTGCCCATGCACATTTCTTTTTCTTGATTTCAACTAAAATGTCATTACCTCGTGTTTGTTCCCTCACCCAAGTTGCACTTTTTTTATCCCTTAAAGTTACACCCACCATTCTTCTTTCCATAGCTCGTTGCGTCGTTCTCAATTTAAGTAAAACCCTTTTCGTAAGCCTCTAGGTTTCGGCCCCGTAGGTGAGTACTGGTAAGACACAGCTGTTATACACAACCAACCGCAAACCATAAGGTCCATCCATCCGACTGGACTGTACTTTCTGAACTCTGTGCGCGAGGTGCTGGACTCGGCGACGCGTCTCGCCCGTTCAACGTGGCGGCATCCACACGTGGCCATACGTTCCACCGAGTGCATAGTTCGTGATGTACACGAGTTCACGGCATTCCCTGCGTGCGCTCGTCAGAAAGCTTGGTATAGTACAGCGTACTAGTACTATAGCGCAAGGGGCGGCGCACCGGTGTCTCACGGGTAAGAACTGGCACTCCGTAAAAATGTTTACACCCTTAAGGGTGTTTTCTGCTCGCACTGATAACATCTTTACCGTTAGGGCCTTACAAAATTTTACAGAGGCTGACAGAGGAGCTCTAACTAGACGTGCGATGAGAAAAGGCGTAATTGAAAACTATGTAATCATTCTGACAGCCTTGGGCTCACAAAAATATCCGACTAGAGACATCCGCGGGGAGAGATATGAAAACTCTCCGGTCGGATATTTCTCTGCGCATCCAAGGCTGTCAGAACGATTACGTAGTTTTCAATTACGCCTTTCCTCATCGCACGTCTAGTTAGAGCTCCGTTGTCAGCCTCTGTAGAGAGAGAGAGAATGATAAATGAACGGTACGGAGGTTAACCAGGACTGAGCCCGGTTGTCTACCCGACACTGGGGAAAGGGAAAGGCGGCCGGAAAGATTAACAGAAGAGAAAGTCCACTGGAGATATCAGTCGGTAACTCAGTCCGGATCACAGACGCTGACTCAATGCGGTCGCTTTCGAATATCGTAGCAGCGCTTTTGTAGCCTTTGTAGCTGCGATATGCGCGGCCATGGTCCCAAGATATTAAATTTTGTGAGGCCCTAACGGTAAAGATGTTACCAGTGCGAGAAGAAGACACTCTCAAGGGTGTAAACATTTTTTAGAGTGCGCCGAACCGGCAAGAACTAGTTTCGCTAATCGCAGGGCGGTTCGAGTGGACCTATAGACTACAGCCGTGACAGGTTGGAAGACGGCGGATAAGCTCGATAGTCTCGAGCGTGGTGCGGCAAGGAAGCCGACACGATCGCACGCGCACGCAAACGGCGCCGCTTAAGAGGGAATTTTAGCGCGTCCGGTAATCCGGCAAGCGCGGGCGGTTTGCCGGTTTAGCGGGGGCGAAAACATGAGCGGCCAGATTGGTGGCGCCAGCTGGTGGCGCAAAGCTCAACCACACAAACACAAAGCTAATTACTATATTCTAATTAGCTGCTGGTGTAAATTTTTCACAGCGGCGTAATCGTGTTCACAATTACGCCGCGGCCAAAAATTTGCACCGGCAGCGAAGCATGATATAGTGGGTTACTGCAGTTTTAACTTTGTGTTTGTCTGGTAGAACTCTGGGCCACCAGGTGGCTGCACCACTCCGGCCGCTCACGTTTACGCCCCCGCAAACCCGGCAATCCGCCCAAACCACCCCTGTTTACCGGAGTAGCATACAGGCTAAAAGTCTCTAATAGAGACTCTTAGCGTGTCCGGTATTCCGGCAAGCGCGGGCGGTTTGCCGGTTTAGCGGGGGCGTAAACGTGAGCGGCCAGATTGGTGGCGCCAGCTGGTGGCGCAAAGCTCAACCACACAAACACAAAGCTAATTACTATATTCTGCTTAGCTGCTGGTGCAAATTTTGGACAGTGGCGTAATCGTGTTCACAGCTACGCCGCTGACGAAAATTTGCACCTGTAGCGAAGCAGAATATAGTGGGTTACTGCAGTTTTAGCTCTGTGTTTGTCTGGTTGAGCTCTACGCCACCAGGTGGCTGCACCGCTCTGGCCGCTCACGTTTACGCCCCCGCAAATCCGGCAATCCGCCCAAACCGGTCCCGTTTACCGGAATAGCGGAGAGGCTAAAAAAGTCTCTAATAATTCTGTGTTCCGCCGCAAAACAACTTTATCGGCATGTTTGGGCCCGTCGTGTGTCCTTGACGAACACTCACCAATTCCTCCGAGGTCTCTTTAGCGAACAGTGGTGGCGTCCTCCACGATATTTCTAGCGCAACACAATGGAGTGCGGCGTCACACGGTTCACCGCAAAAAAAAAGAAAACAAGAAAGAAGGAAAGAAAAGAAAAAGAAAGGAAAGGCGGGTGGACAGGGAGGAACCGGCGGAGGTAATCGTTGCGGAATTCCGAGCATGCAATCCGTCGCGGACAAACAACGGGGTCAGAAAACAGTGCCGACCGATAAGCGATGCCCAGGGGCACCCGCTCACCCCCCCCCCCCCCCCGAGCTACAGCCCCCGCCACCCCCCGACTGTACACTCTGCCGATTATTCGAGGCAATCGACTGGAGAGCGTGTCGCACGTCCATGAAACACGAGAAGAAGCGCGCGAGAACCAAAGAGAACCCTCAGGACGCTCTAAAGCAGTCCCCGGACAAGAGAACGAGACCTCGGACGTCCGAACCCAGCAACAGAGGCACATAGATAGCGCTATTTGTTCATCGATTCCTTTGTAATCGCCGCGAATCTTTAGTGAAAGGAAGTCTAAGCCATGAATTCACGCGTGTCAACGTAGAGAAGAGCCGCACCCTCACAGGCTGAGGTGCGATATCGTTCCATGGAGGGCAGCGGGTTAAGTTTAGTCGCCAAGAGTTGCCTAAACGCGAACCTGAAGCTCACAAAAAACACCTTACATGGGCGCTTTTTTTTTTCTACACTCAAACGTCATCAAATGTGCCCCCCCCCCCTCCCCCAGTTCACCCCCGCCCATCTCTGCCGGTGATCGAAACCGCGACTTCGTGGCCGGCCGCAGACCGCCACGGTGAGTGAGCCACTTCAGCGGAGGATCAGCCGAAGTCGTCGAGGAAATGGAAGTTAAACACTGCGGAACAGGCCTTTTCCTTTCGAAAATAAGTTGACAAACAAATTAATTATGGGGTTATGGGTAATGGGTTAATTAATTAAGGTGTAAACGCTCATGAACCGTGCCTCGGGTGCGCACGCTAAAGGACCACAGGTGGCCGAAATCAGATCGCGGCTTTGGCAAGCAAAATCCAAGTTTCTTTCGATTAACTATATTTTTATTTCCCTATTGGCTTGTTCTTTTTAGGGCAGCCGAAAATTAACGCAGCGCCCACCTCCCCGAGCAATAAAAAAAAAGCGGGGTTGGGGGACAACGAAGCTGCTTTCAAAATGCCGTATAGCACTTAAAACGCCCACCCCGAGTGCAAAGGGGTTCAGTCGCACTAAGCGTTACAGGGACAAGCTACGCGTGATGTTAAGTGTACGCCTACGAATTCACACGTCACGGGTAATTATTTCTCGAAAAAAAAAAGAAATTCGGCGTTCCCGCGCGCATACTTTGATCGCGACTCTGCGTTATAGTTATAAGCTTTACACAAAACAAAGGAGGACCACCCACACACAAGCGTCTATCAATCTGACTTCTGTATACTGTTCGGTTTATTTCAGTTGGCGCGCTGTATTTCTTATGCGCCCTGTCTGCCAGTGCTCGGAGGTGCAGATTTCGTCAAGCCTGATAGACGGCTTTTTGTCCGTACCCACCAAGTGTCTTTGACACTGAAATAAACGACCGATTGACAAAAATACAAAAATAAAAATGCGTAAAGCAACGTCTCTCGAAAGCCGAGCTCCCCCAGCGAACGTCCCCGCCTGCGGCTCGAGCAATTGTCCCTGAAGACTCCGCGGCCTCGCGCCGAGAGAAGCACTTGAACTGATTTCCTATCCGCGCGCCAAGAGAGTCACGAGTGAATGACATCTTCGAGAAAGAGAGAGAGAGAGAGAGCGCTACAAGTGGTCGGCCTCGCGAGAGCAGGCCCACCCCCCCTTGCCCCCCTCCCTCTCCCCCACCCCGTTCCCCCTCCCTCACCCACCAGTGACGCAATCGCGGTTCGAACGCTGGCCCTCTATGAACAGCGCAGAGCGTTTAACGCGATAAGTGCGGGTTCGTTAGCCGAGAAGACTGGATGCGCCAATGAGGCAGGAGTCACTGCCCTGCTTATATGTCAACAAAAAGAAAACAAGAATAAAATGAATATTTTAACGCTCGCAAACGTCAAATGAATTGCCACTCTCAACTGATTGCCTAAAGTTTTTGTTTTCTCTCTCCCTCTGTCTCTCTTTGTCTCTCTATGAATGTGAGTTAAACGGTCAATGTCTTTTGAGGGGCACTTAAGAAGAGAAAGATCAACCTAGAACGGATATATCTAGATCTATCTATCTATAGATTCATCTAGATAAATCTAAATAGATCTAGATAGACCTATCTAGATCTATCTATCTATATATCTAATCTAGAACGGGAGCCCTAACGGCCTTTCGTTAGGAGGTCCTGACAGCGTCTCCTCAGGATCAATGTTCGTTGTCTCTGTCTGTCAGCCGTTGTAGTAAATTATCCGTTTACAATAAACACAAAAACCAATTTTACCGTCAGACGAGGCTTGATAAAAAAGAGCCCCCCGCCCTCCCCTCCACACACTCACACAAAAAACACACAGAGACCAGTGGCGACGCCGCGTTCTAGTTTCCGTACTAGATACGCCGTGACGTCACTGACTTTAATGGCGCCTTCTAGAGCCTAGTTACGTTTTTTTTATTGGTAAACATAGACAACCTTGCATTCTAAAAGAGCTGAAGACTGAACTTTGCGAGCTTCAGGAACCTTTGCTAAGCCAAAACGGCCCAAAAGTGAGAAAATAATTCGAAATCGGGTTTCGTCACGCGGTGGCGCGATCGGTGATGGTACCAGCGCTAGTGTGGCTGGAAGTACGAGACAACAGAACCTTGACCTCCTAGTTTCTATTTCAATACTCAACCTAACCCCATGAAACTAAGGAAAAATAAGTTACTAAAGAATATGTTTATAAGTCTAAACTATTTTAGTGCTTCTGTCTAGTGGATCTTTAATTTATAATGTTTAACGACACGGTAGCCCGAAGTTTCGACGATCTTATCAGCCGAAGCTCAACACTAAACAATTCGCCGACGCTATAGTTGACAGACTCGGTCATCGACGACGTGACCCTGGGCAGTCCGCTATACCTATTTTACATTGTAACCTTTGATGTATAAATTCTGTTTTTCATCGAAGTTCCTCTTTATTGCCAAACCCTACTGGATGTCTGAATCTCTTTACGCAGCAACGACTTACTATAAGAGGACCCATAGTCACAGAACAACAATGTACACACTCTTACGCTTGAACTGTTGGAAGATCACGTGCTAGCCTGTCGCGATGCAGGACAATTTATCAAGGAAGGAGACTGGCCAATGGCAAACAGCTCCTATACGGACTAAAAACACAAGAAGAAAACGTCGCGAATACGGCCCAAGTATCTCTGTCCTCATCGGGCGTCCCTCTTCAGTGTCACTTTTATATTCCCTTCAGACGCCAATTATTTGCGTTCAGTGATAAGTTTGCTTGAACACACTTATTGCATCTTCAGAACCGCAAAAAGCGTGCGGACAGCGACAGGCGTTGAGTTTTTTTTTTATATTCTTCGCAGAGATCCAACCTCGAGTTTGCAGGTTGTCTGTCACAGAACGAACTCTCAGCGCCTGTGATCCGGACTGAGTGACCGACTGATATCTCCAGTGGACTTTCTCTTCTTTTCATCTTTCCGTCCCCCTTTCCCTTTCCCCAGTGTAGGGTAGCCAACCGGGCTCAGTCCTGGTTAACCTCCCTACCTTTCATTTATCATTTTCTCTCTCTCTCTGTGCGACTGCGGGACATCAGGTATTAGCCAACTATTTCGCAGCTAAAGACCACTTGGAAGTGCACATATCCAGCCACACGTGGGAAAGAAAAAAAAAAGAAATGTTCTCGATGTAAAACATTGCAAATAAAAAAAAACGATAGCGTATGTGAAACCGGCCGCTATAAGTCACACCGAGAGCAAGCGACACCCACCCAGTCGTCTACCTTTCAGAAACTTGTTTTACTAAAACACTTTACACATATTAAGGAAGCTTTCAGCGTACATAGGGTACAATGAAAAGCGTTGCGAGTCGCAGGTACATCACATTCTAAACATAACTATCTTAACCAGTTGCGCTTTTTTTTTTACGAACTACATCGCGGCTCGCGCAACAGCGGACACAGGGCGCCCGGAGGGGGCCATAAACTGTGGAAGTATTGTTCCCAGAGGGCGGGCGGCGCGATCATCAAAGGATCGCTAAACTCCGACGCTAACCGACAGGGCCCCTGCACGCCGCAGGGCTCGAGAACGGGCGAGCGAGCGTATGGAGACAAAAGAACGCCGCCACCGACGCCGCGGTGCGGACGGGCGGATAATTAACGCCCACGCTCGATCCACACAAAGCCTCGGCTCTAAGTGCGCTCCGCTAACTCCTCCTAAATAGCGTCAGCTTGAGAGGGTGGCCCGCGTTTGCCCCGGAACGGAGGGGGAAGGGGGGAGGGAGTTGCGGAGGGGGGAGGCTGATTCCTTTTACCGGTGACACGACGCCGAACCGTTCACGGCTTCATTCGAGAGAGAGAGAGAGCACCTCCGCCGTTAGGCCTAACACGGTCGCCGGCTCGACGACCGGTTCTCGATGAAGCGGAGTAACGCTACGGATGAAGACGGGCGCGGCTGGCGTGGCGAAAGAAAAGAAAGAACAACGGAAGCGATAAACGCGTACAAAACAGAACGAATCAATAAAGAACGCCCCGCGTTACGCACGCCTTTCGTCCAGCTGCTGGATCTTTCAAACTTATACCCCCTGTCTTGAGCTCTATACTCAAAGTTATGCCTGCAAATTTCCTCATTTCATCGCTACGCCTCGTTCTCTGCTGTTCTTGATTGCGGTTTCCCTTCTCTTGGCACCCCATTTTGTATAAGCAATTTTTACATACCGCCGTTTGTATGCCCGATACATTACATGTACCGCCCCACTAGAACATCGACTAGAACATCTGTCACACCTGTTTGCTCCCTAACCATCATATTTTTATCGTAACGTTAGGCCTAGTATTTTCCGTTCCATCGCTGGTTGCGCCGTCGCGAAACATCTCCAACAATAGGTCGATAATGCGGCGTCCGCGATAATGTGGTTCTCACAGACACAAGTTGCAGAGTTCACTTTAGCAATGTCTATGCCTACACAGGGAGAAACTTGTCCGTCCGTCACGTAACAAGAATGCAATGGCTCGTACCCGCCTAAACAATGGTTCATACCCCCCTAAACAATGGCTCATGCCCCCGTAAGAAATGGCTCATGCCCCCGTAAGCAATGGCTCATACCCCCGTAAGCAATGGTTCATGCCCCCGTGAGCAAGCAAAAAATGCAGTGGCTCATACCAACGTAAGGCAGAGGTTGCAAGCGCTCAGCAAAGTGAAGCGAACAGCACATTCCCTACCCAGCGAGAAACTTGTCCGTCCGTCACGTAACAAGAATGCAATGGCTCCAACCCCCCCTAAACAATGGCTCTTACCCCCGTAAGCAATGGCTCATGCCCCCGTAAGCAATGGCTCATACCCCCGTAAGCAATGGCTCATGCCCCCGTGAGCAAGAAAAAAATGCAGTGGCTCATACCAACGTAAGGCAGAGGTTGCAAGCGCTCAGCAAAGTGAAGCGAACAGCACGTACATTCATTGAAAACACCCATACAACACACAGAACAGCGTGCGTTTCAATAAAGAACAATCTAAAAACAGGCATCCGAACCATCAATAAAGCATTGCATACCCCCCTCAGCAATTGTAGCGGTTGTTTTGCAACGGCTTCGCTATCCATTTACGTCCATAAGGGCCGATAAGAGTTGATACAGGTCGGATCATGTTCGATAAGGTTCGTAACGACCGACGAGGGGTCATAAAAGTTTATGCTGATCGAATCAGGTTTCCCAACATCGATTGATGACATCTGGGTGCTTACGCACACTTAGGCAACCCCCAGAACGCTTAAGCGCGATTTGTTTTTATTTAACAGAAATCCCTACACGAGTGTACGTGAAACCAAAAGAGAACGGCGTTGGCGAAGTTCAGTGTACAGCGTCTCGCGGGCGGCCGAGCAGAGACAGACGAGGCGACAATGAAGATCAAGGCAGAAAGCTGGGCTAGCTGGTGTGTCATCATTAATCAAAAGACTAGCGCAAATCACAGATCAGATCTCACATATCTCGGGGGCACGAGATCTGTGAGGCATATCATATCACATTGACAGGGAAGGTGATAACTGTGAGAGCACGACATCACTTGCCTTGTCCAAAAAAGAAAACAATGTACTTAGAGCATAGTTTGCCACATTTTGATTAGAATGTGCTTGTACTGTTCTGACCCTGTGCGCGCATGCACCACCGAAATGTATATATGTACCTTCTCTCGCGGTAAAACCTCAGTTGATGTTTAGCGCTCGTCCTGTCGTCTTCTCTGTCTGTGTCCCTGTTATTTGGGCTAGTCTTTTGACTAATGACGACAACGAAGAGTCGCTCAGAGTCTATCTTTGAAAAAAAAAGACTCCCTCTCCCTCCGTCGCTTAAGCGGAGGCGGAAAGAGTGTGTGTGTGGGTGTGGGGGGGGGGGTGAGATTCTTTCGAGTTTTGAGCGGGCTAGCAAACAGACCGCGGCGGGGCGAACACAGTGCGACAGTCAACAATTGCGTGCAGTGCAAGATAGGCTATACGGGCATGTCTACAGCCAATAAGGAGGCAGAAAGAAGAAGAAGAAGAAGGGGTGAGGGTGGGGGATCGTCGACTGTCTGCATCTACGACTCTCGATCAGAATAAGCTCGAACACACAGGAGGCACGAAACCGCGAACACAGGCGCAAAAAAAAAATTGAAAACGAGAGAGACAAGCCGGAACGACAATTCGAACAAACAGCCAACAAGTTTCTAATTCTTTCCTGTTCTTTTAGTTCAAAACCTAGATATCGCTTTTGGAGATTTAAAAAAAATTAAAAATTAAAACGGCGATTCTACGCCAATGCTGGATTATATATGACGCTAAGCTCCCTCCACTCGTTAACGAGGTAGCAGCAGTAGCGGACGACACATGCAAGGCGTCGCAGCGCTTGAAAGCTGTTAGCTGCCCACGCCACGAGGACCACGTGATGCTGGTCGAGGTGAGAAATGTTGATAACAGGTGTGCGCACACAGGAAATGTGGCGCATACCTGAGAAGGAGGAGGAAGTAAATTTATTACTCTAGAAAGAGTAATTCAGCAGTCGGGCCGGATGTCTTGGATCTTCTATTGGTTGATGAAGATCTCCGGCCTGCATGGTTGGCGCCCCTGTTCCAGGGCACCACTGAGCGTGGCTGCTCGTCGGGCATGATCCACCAGCCCCCGTTGGAGGCTAGGGTCGCCGCTGGAGAGCATGATCTCCCACTGCTCCGCACTCGGATTTTCTATATCGTGGAATTCCTTATTCGTATTGCACTCCCATGAGATGCGACGAAGACAAGGGGCAGGAAACACACAACACGGCGCTTGACTCACAGCTATAGCTTTGTTGGCAGGCCGTACACACACTTACGAACTGCAACCTATTCCCACGGGCGCACACCTGAATAAGTTTAAGGCTTATGTGCCCCCTGTAGAACAGTGCCGCACACACTGAGTCCGGGGAATCGACCAAGGATGGGCACTACGGCCACTGGCACACACTCAGTAACCCATGTTGTATAGTATGATGGCAGCAGCAGCAGCAGCCAGCACGCAATAAGTGGAAGAGAGAGAAGCGAAGATTCGCGTTAAAGGCCAACGACCCCTTAAAGGAAGCGCAAGTAACATCCAATTGCATCTTACCAGCAAGTATATCGAAGACAACAAAAAAAAATGAATCACAACAACGTTTCTCTACAGAATTCTGTAAGGATAGGTGGTAGCTATGTACCGCTCTAGGAAATCAAAAGAAAATCAATTGAAAGTCAAAGCTATTTCATCCCCCGTGCTGAATACTGATTAGACGGATCATCCACTAGCTCAAGGTGCTGAAGCAGTTTATTCCTAATCATCCCGTTCCCGAAGGTCTCCTATCCTGAAAACAAGTACGTTTGCACAATGAATCCGTTATCAAATAGGTCCTATGAACACATGCACTGTTATAGATAGAGCACCCGATTGCTGCCAGAAATTGTGCGCAAGTATTGCACATGCTCGTTATACGGGCGTACATATTATACTGCATTTTCTTTCCAATAACCTGGTAGAACGTAAGCAACAAGATCGAACTAGAAGCGTGCAAGAAGAGCCCGTGCCTTTCTACTTCGGATATTATTACTGCAACTGTACATTTACTGCTTCGCTACCTACCGAAAATGGGCACTTTACTAAATTTCCGTCTATCGGCCCATTCATTTTTCTTGCAAGTGAAACCGCATTCCGATATGTGAACAGCACAAAGCGAAAACGCGCGCTACCTTCTCACAAGATGAAACCTTTCGAAAAGCAGTGCATGACAGTCAATCGCATTTCAACGCAAAGTCTACCGAACTCAACGAAAGGCGCGCAGTCAACTGAATCGGACCCGACATTTCTGCAAGTCTATTCTTGCAAGTGAAACCGCATTCCTATATATGAACAGTACAAAGGGAAGGCGCGCGTTACCTTCTCACAAGATGAAACCTTTCGAAAGCACTGCGTGACAGTAAATCGCATTTCAACGCAAAGCCTACCGAACGTAACGAAAGGCGCGCAGTCAACTGAATCGGACCCGACATTTCTGCAAGTCTATTCTTGCAAGTGAAACCGCATTCCTATATATGAACAGTACAAAGGGAAGGCGCGCGTTACCTTCTCACAAGATGAAACCTTTCGAAAGCACTGCGTGACAGTCAATCGCATTTCAACGCAAAGCCTACCGAACTCAACGAAAGGCGCGCAGTCAACTGAATCGGACCCGACATTTCTGCAAGTCTATTCTTGCAAGTGAAACCGCATTCCTATATATGAACAGTACAAAGGGAAGGCGCGCGTTACCTTCTCACAAGATGAAACCTTTCGAAAGCACTGCGTGACAGTCAATCGCATTTCAACGCAAAGCCTACCGAACTCAACGAAAGGCGCGCAGTCAATTGAATCGGACCCGACATTTCTGCAAGTCTATTCTTGCAAGTGAAACCGCATTCCTATATATGAACAGTACAAAGGGAAGGCGCGCGTTACCTTCTCACAAGATGAAACCTTTCGAAAGCACTGCGTGACAGTCAATCGCATTTCAACGCAAAGCCTACCGAACGTAACGAAAGGCGCGCAGTCAACTGAATCGGACCCGACATTTCTGCAAGTCTATTCTTGCAAGTGAAACCGCATTCCTATATATGAACAGTACAAAGGGAAGGCGCGCGTTACCTTCTCACAAGATGAAACCTTTCGAAAGCACTGCGTGACAGTCAATCGCATTTCAACGCAAAGTCTACCGAACTCAACGAAAGGAGCGCAGTCCACTGAATCGGACCCGACATTTCTGCAAGTCTATTCTCGCAAGTGAAACCGCATTCCTACATATGAACAGTACAAAGGGAAGGCGCGCGTTACCTTCTCACAAGATGAAACCTTTCGAAAGCACTGCGTGACAGTCAATCGCATTTCAACGCAAAGTCTACCGAACTCAACGAAAGGCGCGCAGTCCACTGAATCGGACCCGACATTTCTGCAAGTCTATTCTTGCAAGTGAAACCGCATTCCTATATATGAACAGTACAAAGGGAAGGCGCGCGTTACCTTCTCACAAGATGAAACCTTTCGAAAGCACTGCGTGACAGTCAATCGCATTTCAACGCAAAGTCTACCGAACTCAACGAAAGGAGCGCAGTCCACTGAATCGGACCCGACGTTTCTGCAAGTCTATTCTTGCAAGTGAAACCGCATTCCTATATATGAACAGTACAAAGCAAAGGCGCGCGCTACCTTCTCACAAGATGAAACCTTTCGAAAGCACTGCGTGACAGTCAATCGCATTTCAACGCAAAGTCTACCGAACGTAACGAAAGCGGGGGCAGTCAATTGAATAGGGCCCGACATTTCTGCAAGTCCTTTCGTGAGGGAATCGCTCCCGTTGCCGGCCGACGAGACACGCGCGGCCCTCCGCACTACCGCACGTATTTGGTGAAAATGGACTAACGAACGGCTCGGCCGGGCGCCCGCCCGTCAATCTATATCTTCACCGTCAATGGGTCGTGAGCGCGCCGTCCTTACATATATATACGCACTCAAGGACGTCCATCACAATCGACGAGTGACGCCCGCCAAGGCTTCAACGGACCCCCACACGTGCTTGTGTGCGTGCGTCTGCGAGAGTGAGCGACAGTGTGCGTGTGCGTGTGTGTGTGTTTGTGTGTGTGTGTGAACGAGTGAGTGAGTGAGTGAGTGAGTGAGTGAGTGAGTGAGTGAGTGAGTGAGTGAGTGAGTGAGTGAGTGAGAGCGTGTGCGTGTGTGTGTGTGAGTGTTCGTGTGTGTGAGTGAGTGTTCCTGTGTGTGCGTGAGTGTTGAGTGAGTGTTCGTGTGTGTGTGTGTGTGTGTGTGTGTGTGTGTGTGTGTGTGTGTGTGTGTGTGTGTGTGTGAGAGAGAGAGAGAGAGAGAGACGCATAAACACGCAAATGCAAGCGATTTCGAGGAAATTCGCTTGCACCGTGACGTTACGCCCGCATGAAAGTGCGAGCTATAGCTGTTTGTATACACGTACCCGGCTATGCACGTGAAACAGATCAAAAGTAATAATAAACAAACCGAAAATAGGATGGAAGAAACTCGTAGCTTATTGCACATACTTACGCCCGCATAACCCACGCACTAATAGAGAAAAAAATGTCTTGAGCGTATATAATATGTATAATCTATATATAGCCACGCGGCCAACAAAACATATACGCACATATACAGCACAAAAGAATGAATACGACGTACGTGAAAACACGTTCTTTTTTTACTGTCTAACGTTTCAGCTGGTGTGCCAGCCTCCATATATATATATATATATATATATATATATATATATATATATATATATATATATATATATATATGGAGATGCTACTGATGTCTGACGTAGGCGGGCAACGCCGGTAGATGGTCCCGCAAGTGTGCCGCTTGAAAAATCACGAATTGCGTTACCGCTATATGGGCGGCACAGCGGCGAAATTTCCGTAAGGCGTTTGCCGGCAACAATACTACACGTCGAGGCACTGAAAGCAACTGAAGCGTCATTTTGCTGCCCTGTGCATAAGCATATGTTTACTTTTTTTTCTTTATTATATTTGAGCATGCAGTCATCAAAGGTTTTCTTCCGACACACAAATGGCGACAGACTTGGGTCGCAATATTTTTTTCGAAACCGCGTACGTTCGGAGCTCTAGAGAAAGAAAGAAAGAAAGAAAGAAAGAAAGAAAGAAAGAAAGAAAGAAAGAAAGAAAGAAAGAAAGAGAAAGAAAGAAACGCGTATTTGATTTTTCAGATATCCGGCTTCAAGAAAAGAACTGACTCCAAGGAGGCATGCACCGACAACATTACCACTTCGAAGCGACAGACTTGAAGGCCTGAAGGGATTTTCAAAGTTAACGCTTTCAACAGCGGCGCGCACGACGAGGACAGAAGAGGACGCGTCGTACAGCGCGAAAGGAAGATGAGACGCCCTCTCCGTAGAACCACGTGACACACATTCGAGACAACCACGAGAAGCGCATAGATAACGAACCCAAGGAAAGCGTAGTGGTACTTATTACTAGGTTTAATTGAAGTGTAGAAAAAAAAGATAACTAAAAGCGAAATGAAAACGGACGAAAAAGAGAGAGAGAGAGCCGGTGGAAGCCGCACCTACTACCTCCGCGTTATATACGCTTGCGATGCACTACCAAATTCGCTACCGGCTGCGGCTGTTCCAACGTCGACAGTCTTGGGTATTCATGTGTGTGCGTGCGTGTGTGCATGTGCGTGTGTAAGCTTGGGAGTGTTAGCCAGCGCCACCAAGGCCATCGCGGCGGATGTGGATCATTTTTTTTTGTTGTTGAACCGAAGGCGAACGCGAACTTTTACGAGCTGGCCAGCCGACCAATAACACCCTGCTATGCTATCTGACCGGTTACGTGTCCTAGTACACAACTTGAGCACCCGTGTGTGTGAGTGTCACCGGGCGTAATAAGCGCCCATTCTCGGTCAACCACCCAGAATGTGTCACCGTGGAACAACGGGCGTGAAAGGCCTCGAATGCATTCCGGCACGTCCGTACACTTCCTCTGTGCGCAAGCTTCGAACCAACATTCGTGGCCATATAGTGCGCCCTGATGACGCAGGCAGTTCAGACCTGGAGCCGACATGCCCGTGCCACTGCCTTTCGCTGCACTGCCGCTATACCAACGACACGACCTTCGCTCCATCTATATGCCAACACTGCGTCGAATCTACGTGCTTATATGTATATATATATATATATATATATATATATATATATATATATATATATATATATATATATGTATATTATATCAACCGTCCGAACCATGATACGGTCATCACTATCGGATAACGCCCCTACAACGAAAACCCCCGCACGCCCGCGTCGCAAACCCATGCCCACCCGGGCGGTCCTTAACAAACATGTCGCCGCTTACAATGGGCGTGAAGGATGCGGGAACGTTGCGACGTACCTTCGACAGCGTAGGATTTAAGAACTGCGCAGCTCTTGCCCGGACCCGACAAGGCCTGTTAGCTGTGTTCGCGTGCCCCGCGCTCTCCCACATACGGGCACTCCAATCAGCGCCCCCTTGTGGAGCCTATCGCAATACCTTCGGGAGCCGCGCGAAAATAAATAACGTATAAAGGCGCAAAAGGGAACACAGAATATAGAGGCTCGAAAGGGAGCAATGAAAGAAGGAAAAATAAAGCGACCAATCGAGCAATGCCTGGCCTTTCTCACTTTTTTTTTTGCAGTCTAATTTTTATGCGGCTCCTCTCCGAGATTGGATGGCACGTAGAAACAGCAAGTTCGCTTCTCCGCAAACCCACGCGCGACCTCATCAAGATGGCGGACCCCGGGGATGAGATCGTTACCAGGAGGAAGCTTAAGCTTCGGGGCCAACGCCGATGCGGCCTATTTAAATACAGGTAAAATAACGCACAAATGATTTTTTTTACGAGACAACCCGGGCCTGGGCATCTATCTGAATGAAAATTTTCTGTTGCATTTGAGATTGAAAGTTAAATTCCAGCGACTGCAGAGAGATTAAGCTTGATAGAGGACTTGGAAGTATCTTTAAACGAAAATCGCCGAAAAATCGGCGAGATTACAAGAAACAGAAGCATGAAGTTTACAAATGAGCAATTGCGCATCGAAAAAGCGGATTCTATACACGAATGTACAGCTGGCGCTAAATTTGGTAAAACTTTTAAGACTTTTCCCAAGGGTCCTACACGAACGTATGAGAGGTATATTTCGGGGATGTGTATGATACGTCAATTTTGTCCGCTTTAGCTGTATTCTTAGAACCAGTTTGGATGGGAGGTTATAATAGGAGGCTTAATTGAGGCGTCCCTATTTAAATACATGAGAAAGCGGAAATCATTTTGCTCGGCACAACGCTACTGAATTCGACAAGGATTGTTGCATTTATAAGAAAAAGTTGAAATCAACCAACTGTAGAAATCAGATTTTTTTATTCATGCTGCCAGATTTCTTTTCTCTTCTTTCGCAATATTTGTTGACATATGGAAACGTTGCAAAAAAACACCAAGTTCACAAATACGAAACTCTGCAACAGAAAACGATTGCGCTATTTCGTAAACTCCACCCAATGAGACATCTAAAGCCGACAAAACTGGATCTATTATAAGCCGCTCCGAATTACAATTTGTGAATTACCAATTTGTGAATAGGACATTGGCAGAAACTTCGTAAACGTAGCGACAATTTCATGTGAACTACATGTTTAAATATCAAGTTTGTCCACTCTAGGAGCTTCTCTAAAAGTTGCAGTTTGCAGAACTGCGACATCTACATTTAGCGCGGAGTCACGGATTTAGTACACATTGTGCACCAATTTGTTTGAGCCCCACCAATTAAAAAACATTGTTAAAATATTTGAGGCCATACGTCCAAATTAAGTATTATGCTGTCGGTATAGTTCAGTATTCTCTAATCCCAACACGTTTCACTGGCTCATAATCAGCTGAACGGTTGTCTGAGAGCATTTCAGCATTTTAAGTTTACTTGAAAAGGGTAGTCGGAGTTGACCCGAGGTAATGCTTCATCTTGAGCAACTGTAAGCTGCCCAAAATAATGCTCACATGCAACCGATAAACATGGCACCTTGCGCCTAAATGAAGTGTGACGTTGCTGCCACCAATTTATATTGATCAAATATGGAGGGTACACTTTCAGACCAAACAAAAACAACCGAAACGATATTGCCTGGGCGAGTGGTATCGTCACAGTCGAATCCAGTTAATTCTACTTACGGCGAGATGGCAAGATTTAGTCGAATTATCCGAAAGATCGAGTTAACCAATGGCTGCAAAACGAACTAATTCCAATCTTTCTTTTTACAGCTTTAAGTAGTGCGTCGTCATCATCAGATTACCACAGTACAGTCTCGCAAGATTAAGTATGTTGTCATTGGTCAGTGGACCATACACTACAACAGCATCGCTGGCGCTGACAAAAATCCTCACAACAAATATCGATCAGGGCAGACCGCAATTTATCATCGTCACTTCAGGACGTGCTGCGGCCGTCCCCGACGTCCTGCATGGAAACAGCTGCGCCATCTGCTGAATTTCCCATGCTTTCAAGCTTTTGTGGCGAAGCTGTTCATGCGGACCCTGTGCCGTAGTTGTCGGACTCCTTCGCTATAACTATCATCATCATCAACGGCTCCTGCATCGTCGTCTTCTTCCACAGCTGGCTCCGTTGCCGCTCGTCATTCCAGCGCAGAATTCCACTACTCTTCTGTTGCCGTAATGGGGATGCCGCGTTTACGGGGGTATGAGCCATTGCTCAAGGGGGTATGAGTCATAGCTTATGGGGGTATGAGGCATTGCTCATGGGGGTATGAGCCATTCATTGTCGTACGTGACGGACATATCTAATTTTGAAGCAATTTAATTTCGAAGAATCGCAATCGGCAATGCCGGGCGGATGCAGCTAATCACGCCACCGAGCAAACGAGAGGCGTCGAACGCAAGCAACCTTGCGCCCAATGTACGGCGCTTAGGATTCGTGGTTCCGTACGTTCCATCCCAGCTACAAGTAAGGGAAGACCACAAGTACTCCGGAGGAAGAAGCTGACTACCGCAAAAGCGAGAACGAGGTGAAAGGACGGTGAAACGAAAGACTTACAACATAGACTGTACGCGAAGTTTAACTTGCATGACGCAACGTTCGGTGTAACTAACGCGGCCTCGCTGTTCGACCATCCTCAGGACTATAAAGTGGCGGTAATGTTTAAGTAACCGAAGCGGCACGCGTTCGCGTTCGAACTAAACGAGCTTATCTTCCGCAGCAATGAATGGCTCCCTCGCCAGGGCTTACCAGCGCGTTCGAATTAAGCGAAAAGTCGAACTAACCGAAGCTGGATCGACGGAAGTCGACTGCATTAGCAACAAAGGGCGCAGCTTACGCGTAAAAAAATTAGAGACGTGAAAATATGCGCCTTCCTAAAAGTTGTCAGATCACAATGAGTTCAGCGACGGTTCGGCAGTCGTCGCTAGGAGGCATGTTAGCGCAGTAAGAAAGCGGGCTTGCATAATGTCGAGTAATCGTATTTAAGCCTAATTTCATGCCATCCAGTTATGCATAGAATTCTATTAACCTACTATAGAGGGGCGTGCTCGAAGGTGACCAGTGACAGCATCAGCGCGCGTAACGAAGTCAAATTAGGTTACCGCAAAATACGTCCTCGCTTACGCAGCCGGTAACGCCATAATAAGATATACGACACTAATCTCGTATTAGTAGGCTAATGTAATAAATTATAGGTTCCTCGTGTTATAATTATTGAGCTGCTGCTTGAGTAGACAGTTTTGAAAAAGACTCGCATGACTAAGCCACTTTCCGCCAGGATCGAAAAAAAAAGAGGCGAAGCAGATGTGAAAGTTCAAAGATTTCTAAACGAGCAGATAAGCCGGTGCAAAACTGCAGGAAAAATAAAGAAAACCACGAGGATAAAACGATGTTGATGAACAAATAGCGAAGTAGCGATGAAAGAGCCGTGGAAAGAAACAGAGATAGCTGACAGGCAGATTCATCGTAAAGAAAGAAATATATATTTATAGACAGATAGATGAAAATAAACATTTATGGTAAAGAAAGAAATATTCACCTTCCTAGACAATGTACACAGCATTGAAAAGGAGACAGCATGCGTATACCCACAAACGACTTTGCAAGAGGTTATTGGAAGCGCATTAGCGCATTTGTGATTTATGCATTTCCTCATTTCTTTAGTTAGTTAGTTAGTTAACATCTCAAACTAACGTTGGGGATATGACAGGCACCGCGGCGGAGTGCTCAGCAAACCCTAGCAAGTACAGTTTAAAGAACTGTGGCATCTTGTTTTGGTGTAGAGTTGAAGATTCCTAAACTTCGTGCTACAGCTTTTCTTTTACAACATTTCTCAATTCTCGGCAATTTCTGTAGAAAGAAAAACTTTTTTGAGGCCGCAAATCGAAATTCTGCACCTTGGAGTTAGCAGAATTCAGGTTTATTTCTAAAATATACTTGACTAAATTAAAATCGCTTGAGCGGTTAAAAAATTTATGGGGTTTCACGTGCCAAAACCACGATATGATTATGAGGCACGCTGAAGCAGGGGACATTGGTTTTGGCCACCTGGAGCGGTCTGAATTAACCCGGATTCCTCCACCGCAACCGCAAATTGACGAGAGAGGACGCCGCTGCATGGTGAAGGCTAGAAAAAAAGAAAACACGATTCCGCACGGTACGTTGTTCCACGCAGTGTATCCGACAAGCTACGACTACAGCTGCGAGAAATTCTCAGAACCGTGCACTCTATAACATATGGTATGGGAGTTTGCGTATGACAAGGCACTGCAGGGCTTTTCTGCAGCACTTGTCGACAGATATCTGCAGCACTCGAAAGCCTTTATAGACTTCATAGTAGGCGTGCCACCAGCGCCCTCTGTCTTACCTTATTTCCATAATTTGGTCCCTTTCACCCCTTGTCCGAGCCAGTAGAATGTAACAAACTAGACGCGTGTGTAGTGTAATCGCTATCTTTCCTTGCTTCTCTCTCTCTCTCTCTCTCTAGCCTATAAGAAGGCTATAACAAGAGTATTGAAAGTCAACAAAAAGTATGTAAGAACGCAAGACAATGTGCAAGAACTCGACGCGTAGCCTACAGGCTTGTTGGGCAAAGAATAGATGCGAGCTGTCGCTCGCATGTCTTCTACACTATCCTATACTGTCCATAAACTCCGTTACTCAAGTCGACAGACAATGCGAAATCGGCTGATTGTGCAGATAAACAGTGAACAAACAGACAAGCGTTGGGTTAGGGAATAAAAAAACAACCACAATGAGCCAGTCCACAGGCACTTTATAGACTGCCCAAGGTCACTTTTTTGTAGAGTTCGGAGTAAACACTTACAAAGGAATTCTGGCAAGCATGCGGCACAGCTCGCCGCATTGACAAAGCGCGTCTAAAAAAAGCACTGCCGGCTGCAGCATAACAGTTCCTCGTTCGCCGAGCTATAAAACAAGTTGAGACATGCAGCAAGTCGTATATTTTCGTGACACGGAGCTTCGTATGAAAATACGACCGCCCGTCCCTAGCGTCCACGCGAACCTAAGGTACAACGTTTCGTCGAGAATGGCAGTGACGGGTAGTGCGCAGGCATTTGTCTAACCATCGTTGCGTCGGAATTTGAATCCCCAGGGGGTCCTCATTCTAACTTAATTTCACCTGGAATTTCACGTGCTGCGATAATGAGATTTGCTTCCCGAATAACTTCTACGACGGCATTCTTCTTTATTTCGCGACACTTGAAATAAGAGTTCTTTAAGGCACCTAAACTAGTCACCAGTGGCGAGTGAAACCACTCAAAAAAAGCCATCCAGATCTAGGCCCTAGTAAAAGTTACGCGTCACTTTCAACGGAATCTCAACGGAAAGTCGCGTGAAATTCAACAGAATCTCAACAGAAAGTATATCGATGTCAACGGAACCACAATCACTTCTGTAGCGACTTTTGGTAGGGGCGGCACGCATAATGAAAAGCTTTTTTTCGAGACTTATTTCTGCACACGAAATTGCGGAAGAGTTTCAAGGATGCCCGTCAACGTTATGATTTCCGTCGCGGTGAAGAGTTGTTGTGCAACTATCACGCAGCACACTTCAACAATAATAAAAAGAACAGCTGCATCTTGCTTCTCCAAAGGTGCCACGCCAAACCGCAGAAAAAAATTACTTCCTAACCAAGCACTGCGATGACGGTTCAACGACCGCAGCGCTACATTTTCCTCCAGTGAGATCAAGAAGGAACTCCATAAATGCAAGACATCAGTCAAGTCCGTCAACCCACCTAGTTTCCTGCAATATCCACAAGCCGGAAATTGGGCCCTAGCGTATTATTTTTTAAAGGTTGCCTGTGACAGATAGCTCCATTCTAGTTTATGAGCCGGTATACTCGAAGCGCCGGACACTACTTGCAAAAAAAAAATTGAAATGCAAAATTGACTAATTAACAAGAATTCACTAATCAACCTTCTAGCTATCTTATGACCCATATTGCAATTTACAAATTATAGCAGTGGACTTCGCAAGGCTTGGAACGAATTCTCAGGACGACACCAGTTTCGAGATATAAATTCCCGAACTGTGCGGGGAAATGCATTGGCATTCCAGTTGCGTGCTACAGTGCATGAAACGACGTTTTGTTAACAAATTAACTGGAACGCCAAGGCATTTCTCCGCAAAGTTGGGAAATTTATGTCTCGAAACTGTTGTCATCTTGAGAATTTGTCACAAGTGGATCCGCCTTATGACTTCCACGGCAAGAATTTCTAAATTGTAATATGGGCCATAATGTAATTGGTTAAAAACCTAATTAGCAAAGTTTTATTAATTAGCCGATTTTGTACCTCCATATCTTTGTTTTTGTTTTTTCAAGTAGTGTCCGGCGCTTCGAGCAGACCAGCTCATAAACTATAGGATTCTGATATCTGCTACAGGCCACGTTTAAAGATTTTTTGAAGTATTCGACGGCACTGTTGCAGTTTTTAAAGGAAACAGAATTGGACAAGCGACTATAGCCTGAACAGATGTGTATAGTGCTGCAAGTGCTACTGTGCCGTGCGGTGACAGCATGCGGCGACAGTGACCGACTCTGATTGTACGTCTATGCTCGTTTCTCTCTTTGTCTCTACTTTGTCATCACTTTACCTCCTCCCTCCCCTCTCTCCCAGCGTAGGGTAGCAAACCGGACCGTCCCCTCTGGTTAACCTCCCTGCCTCACTCCTTTCCTCTCTCTCTCTCTCTCTCTTGAAATTGTTCTCTGGAACACCCTGTATGTGTCCACGTCTGTGCACTGTACTGTGTAAAGTACAGTACTGTACTGTACACAGTACTGTACTGTGTCCACGTCTGTGTACTGTACTGTGTCTGTGTACTGTACAGCGTCTGTGTACTGTACCACGTCTGTGTACTGTACCACGCCTGTGTACTGCACTGTGTCTGTGTACTGTACCACGTCTGTGCACTGTACTGTGTACACACAGTACGGCACATATAGCCACAGCGGCTGGCGGCCATTCCGAGCAATCCGTGCATTATAACGCAACCACAGAACCAGCAACTCGGAAAGGAACGCAGCAACAGCTCGGCAGCAGCAGCTGCTTGCTCCCGCACTCGCCGCTCGAAATACCGTAAACGCGTTCGGCCTTGAGTAGAGCGATACGACTGCACGCCGCGAAGCAGCTGGGACGCGGGGCGTATGCAGATACTTCGCGATTTGGGAGAGAGGGAAAGTATACGCTTGATTCTGCAGCCCATATGGGAGCACGGCGCAGCGTATTGGGGGCGGGGGGATGAGAGATGCAGATACGTAATTAGACGCGCAGGCAGAAATCTGGAGGCTTACGAAAAGGGTTCTACTCAAATTGAGGACGACGCAACGAGCTATGGAAAGAAGAATGATAGGTGTAACGTTAAGGGATAAGAAAAGAGCAGATTGGGTGAGGGAACAAGCGCGAGTTAATGACATCTTAGTTGAAACCAAGAAAAAGAAATGGGCATGGGCAGGACATGTAATGAGGAGGGAAGATAACCGATGGTCATTAAGGGTTACGGACTGGATCCCAAGGGAAGGGAAGCGTAGCAGGGGGCGGCAGAAAGTTAGGTGGGCGGATGAGATTAAGAAGTTTGCAGGCACGGCGTGGCCACAATTAGTAGATGACCGGGGTTGTTGGAGAAGTATGGGAGAGGCCTTTGCCCTGCAGTGGGCGTAACCAGGCTGATGATGATGATGAATTAGACGCGCCGAACGCGCGATAACACGCGCGAACCACGCAGCGCATATGGGGGCCTCGTGCGCCGGCATAAGAGCGACGTCTCGACGCGTCAGCGACGCGTTGCAATATTTAAATAAAATATTAATAATAATAAATTGCGGGGGTCTTACGTGCCGGAAACCACGATCGAGGCACGCCGCAAGGTAGGGGCTTCGCGTTAATTTGGAACCACCTGGAAACCCCGGGCGCAACCAATGCACGTGGTACGTCGCAGTGCAGGACACTCGTGGATTGTTTAGTGCATAAAGCGACCGTAAAGTTACGCGCAAAAGAAAATATTACTAGAGGCAAGGTCGGCGCTCTGATTGTTCCGCGACCGTGGGAATGACACGTATACACCGCGTATATTCTCTCGTAAAAGACCCGCCTTTCTTTTTTTAAACTCGGTGCGGGACGAGCTAGTAAACACTGTGTATGGTATACATGAATTTGCCCAATGTTCCAGTTTGCAGCTCCGGAAACTCTCGCGTCGTTATCTATTTACCACGCTTTATCCTCATAAATTTCCGGCGAAAGTTGTATCTCCTTTCCTAAACGATATGGCCTAGTTCTAGGCAACTCTCTCTACTTTGCAATGTGTGAAACCTCGCTTAATCCGTACAGAAGAACCCTTTGCGCCCACCTAACATGTTCTACTGCGCATTCACCCACCTTGTTTGCTGCATACGCCGTGTGAACAGGACGCCCTGACGCTACTGAAGTGAAGCGAATGTGAATTTTTTCGTCTCTTGCCTATACATGGAAACGCAAATTTAAAAAAGAAAGTGAAATACGAGATAGCGGACAGACTTCGCACATCGGCATATTCATTGAGAATAGTTGCATTTGTGTAAAGCCAATGTTTATCTGAAAATTATCGAATTCTAAAAGAAAAAAAAAGTCACACGTCGTTTCAAGCCAAGAAGAAGAAATTTAGGCGAACAGGTGATGTCCGCGACGCGTTTCCGGCCCCACGAACGTTTCCGGTGCGTGCAGCCTGCGAAAGCATAACCTTCGAGATCCGTTTCTGTTACTAACTGGGCGCGTGGATTTGGACACCACCCATTACTATCGATTAATCCACCGATGGGTAAACTGCGCTACTTGCCGCTCCCGCTGACACTAGCGCCAGCGTTCTCTCTGATAAGTGGCGTCCAAATCCACGCTCCCGTAGTGGCGGCCTCCGGGTTACAGACGCGGATCTCAAAGGCAAAGCTTCTGCTGGCTGCATGCGGGGGAAGCGGGAGCCGGGAACGGGTCACAGGCACCACCGGTTTTAGACACCACCCATGAATTCGCTCGAAACTCTACCGCAGAATAGACGAGGTGCTAGGGGACTCACCCCACTCGATCAGATGCCCATTAGCGTTCGACAGTGATCCGCTAGTTACTTTTCATGAAATCACCTCTCATTACAGAGGCAATAGGCAAAGTTTTCCTTTCCCCCATCATAAGCTCAACAGGCCACAAGCTAGCAGGCTCCGCATGCTCCAGACGGGGTCCTACCCCTCCAGGGGCTTTCTGAATATGCTCCACCCGGAGATTGACCCACTCTGCCCAGATTGTGGCACTGAATTTAGCTCATTAAATCACATGCTCTGGCAGTGCCCTGTGTTACAGGAATTCAACAAAGAAGAAGAATGGACGAAGGCCATCACAGACCCGAGACAGGACGTCCAGCTCCTGGCTGTCCAGAGGGCCCGTGAACGAGCGGAGAGGCATGGCCTCTCTGTTCCGACATGGGACTAGCCAGCGGCTGGGTAGGGACCTGCAGGCCCCCGCTTAGCTCCTCAGGACCCCAATAGAGTCTTTTACTACTACTACTACTACTCTACGGCAGAAGGTATTGCTGGGCTGGTGGGTTGGCCATTACCATTCTGAGGGCTGCGCGCTCATTGGGACACAGACCAACATGCAGGTGACGCAAGCACGAGCGCTGGCGGTAGAGGTCGCCACTAGGATGTCCATGACATCTCTGCTCAAGCGCGCGTGAACAGCTATCGCGGAGGCGATGCTATAGTCTCGCGATATCTGCTAAGCAAACACGACTTGCATTAATCATCTGCGGCTTCAGTTTCGTCGTAGCAAGACACGTCTTGCTACGACGTGCTACGACGTAAAGGAACACCAAAACGAAACGCCTAAACTGTTCTTTATTATACTCTTTTTGAAGTTGCTAATTTCGCATCTTTAGGTTGGTTACTAGAAAAAAAAAACTGAGGTTGACAGTGCGATTTTCTTTTTACTTCGCGACGACACCACAACGCCGGTACGTCAGCGTGACGCCACGGAGTTCGAAGTATCTTTCATTTTTAATTTTAGCTGTTTATCGGCGCAGGAAATGTTTTGCAAACTTGCTAAGTTTGGTCTCTGGCTGATTTAAAATGCGGTGTAGTTCACCTTTCCCGATGAAAAACGTTAGCTATGTGGCCCGAAACCCCGAGTCAGGATCAGATTTACGCAGTCAAAATTTATGACGTCACGGGCAGCTGGTGCGGGAATTTCAAGGCGGCGGCGCCACCGGCCGGCCTTTTGTTTATGCGTCTTTTATTTCTTTTTCGTTCCCGAATCGGTGCCGTTCTGCCATTTCATCAACGTTGTGTCAAGGTCTTGCGGACAGAAAAAAAAATGAGAGGGAGAGAGAGAAAGAGAAATAGATAGATAGATAGATAGATAGATAGATAGATAGATAGATAGATGGATAGATGGATAGATGGATAGATGGATAGATAGATAGATAGATAGATAGATAGATAGATAGATAGATAGATAGATAGATAGATAGATAGATAGATAGATAGATAGATAGATATCCTTGATGCCACACTGACGAAGCGGCGCTGGAAGTTTCGGCACGGGAAAATCGAAAGAAAAAAATTGTTCAGCTTCGTTCTGTCTACCAACAAACGACCTTTAACCGCGAAATCGAAGCGAGAACAGGAGCTCCTCCGCGATACTTTCATCGATCCACAAACTAAGTAATTGTTACTTTAGAGATTTACCTAACTGTATATAAACCATTCATAGTAAAATATTTTTGCGCGCACAATCGACAAGGACACAGTGAAGGGGGGGACAGAGTAACACAGTGGACACAGTGAAGGGGTCGCCCCTTCGCTGTGGCCTTGTCAATTGTGCGCGCAAAAATATTTTACTATGAATTCGTACCAACTTGCCCAACTATCAGTTCTGCCTGTATATAAACCACACTGACGTCCCTTTTCTTAACGCGCCATTGCGTCCGTGGACCAGGTATGCCGAGTCCTCGAAGGTCGCCACCGTCGAAACCGCTTCTTCGCGACACGACGCTATACGTGCAGACGCAACACCGCGACGGTTTCCCAATGCGGCGCGCGCATTCGATTAGCCTTCAATCAGTCGGGGTCGAGCATTCGCATCGCGCATCGCACACAGTACGCGCACGCACGCACACACACACACACACACACACACACACTATACGCACGCACAGGCATCCACACACGCACACACACACACACTCTCACTCACTCACTCACACACACTCTCACTCACTCACTCGCTCACTCACTCACACACACGCACACACACACTCTCACTCACTCACTCACACACACTCTCACTCACTCACTCACTCACTCACTCACTCTCTCATTCTCTCACTAACACACACACATACGCACACACAGAAGAGGTGCGCCTGGCGACGCATCTCGCCTCTTTGCGACACTGCCGACAAGGCGCGGACGGCAGCGGGCTACGCCCCCTCGCAAGGTCACGTGCCAACACGTGCATTCGACTTTTGCCTCGTCGAGAGGCATTCCTCGTCCCACACTTCTACGACGACGTAGCTTGCACGTCCTCAAACGCGCGCGCCTTACGAAGAGGTACCACTCCTCACCGAAGCTAATCCAGAGAGGGGTGTCGAAAGTCGGTATGCACATGCACTGCAGGGACATCGATCATCGTCATCTTTGTATCCACTGAAGAGCGAAGGGCCTCTCCCAGCGATCTCCTATTACCCTACGTCTTGCGCCAGCGGACTCCGTCCTACGCCTGCGAATTGCTGAATTTCGGCGCGCCAGCTAATTCTCTGTAGGAGCGCACGTAATTTGAAAGTATAAGCCCCGCACTCAGAAGTGCATCTTAACTTGAAGTCCGCGTTTGGCGTGATGTAAATGACGCCTGGAGGGGCATTCCGTAAGAGTCCATGTTCGCTGCTGCGAATGTGCTGATTGGATGGAGATGCGCAAGCGAGGAGGAAACGAGTGGCCGCAACCAATCAGGGGCGGTTGAAATGGACAGTCCACTAGGGGGCCTCTTACAAGATGCCCCCCCCCCCCCACCCCGTGGTGCAAAAGCGCCCAAAACGCTCATTGCGTTTCTTCTGGCGAGTTCACGACAGGCGTCATTTAAATCAAGTCAAGAGTGGGCTTTAACTTAACATGTATGCCTGAACAGGAGGGCAAGAACGTTTTTTTTAACTCCTGTAACAGCCAGCCGCACGCTTGTGGTTGCCGGAGACACCGCGAAGCAGGTGACAAATCTGCGCCTCACTCGACGCACAAAAGGTATTTTGCACTGTCGTCGCCTGAGAGTATACGCGGTGATTTTAACCGAATTAATTCATCCCTTGTGGAAACTATGGACAGTGTCAGTTGTTAAACACGTGCCACGGAAGAAATGCGCTAGAGCACCTGTAGTACAATTAGAGTGTGTTTCTTTTCCACCCCTTTTTCTCCGTTCTTAGTTAATCGTAGGCTTGTCTCGATTCCGGTTCGTTACTTCCTCCTCCTCTGTGACTCCTCTGTTTTTCTTCGCCAGGAAACGGTGACGTTAAACCCCTTTCACTGGTCAAACTTTCGAGCTTTAATAGCTCACGAAGAAGATGTTTTCCTTAAGAAGAAAAAAAGAAGCGAACCCACTGGAATACAAAAAGAACAAGAAATGAATCCCCTTCCCCGATGTTGCGGGTGTTACGTATTGTGATCTATTTCCTTATCCGCTGCAAATCAGTTACGAAAGGCAGGATTGGCGATTTACATTTGCTATTCTGTAATGACGTGTTCTTTTCTTGATTTTCTGTCCATAATCTGGCAAATGAGTAACAGCGGCTCAACACACAGGCGTCAGCGGTCGCGAGACGAACGCAGTACCCTGCTTAATGCCTAATGTCTAATTGTCTAGCGTAATTGCCTAATGTCTTCGCAGAAACACCGCAGGTGTTTTTGCGAAGACATTAGGCAATTTTTAAAGATTGCCTGTGGCAGATAGCAAAACTGAAACCTATTCGTAAAAACGGGCATTGCTTGCACAAGAAATCGAAGTGCATAACCTACTAATTAACAAAACAATTACCAATTAAGTTTCTAACTAATTACCACACGTCCCGTATTGCAATTTCCAAACAGTGGCTCGTGGGAATGCAAGGCACGTTCACTCGAAATGAATTCTGCGGATCGCGTCATTTCCGCGACATGCACCATCAAGCTCGCCGTAAAAATATTCACCGCCGTCTAACCTAACTTCTTTTTTTTAACAAAACGACGTTTCGTGCGTTGAAGCGCAATAGTAACTGGACCGCCAATGTATTGCCTCGCAAAGCCTTCGCCGAAGCATCACGTACAGTCGCGTCTCAATTGCGACACAAGCGCGCGCCGCCCGCCTCAACCCTCCCTCCCCCCCCCCCCCCACCTAGCTGTCGCAACTGTCAAAAGCGCTGGTTGCGCTCGTGCAAGCCAATTAACCTACGGGTAAAACGGCAACGCGTCAGACGGGAGGCACACATTACGGGGCGGGACCACCTCTGAGTGGCGCCCTTCTTGAGGCATTGGTACTCGAAGCACGTACACGAGGATCGCGCACGTAATCACCACCAGTTGGCGCGAACGAACACAGAGCTTGCACGCACCCTGTGCAGGACAACGATTGAATGTAACGGTCCTCGCAGGGACGAGATCCCGTCGACCGGCACTAATTCGCCTCTCACGGGGACGTCAACATGTGGTCGAGTCATCCGAAATGTCGAATTAACCGACCGCGGCGAAATGGGCGAATCGAAAGCGTTTCCCTATTGCCTGAACTAGCATGGAACGTCGTGTTCTGCTTCTCGCTACTTCAGCTTCGAACTGAAAAGAAGTTCTACAGCGTCGGACCCAGTCTCAACATCGACCGCACTCGGGCTCCTCCAGCTAGGCGTTGTCGGCAACGTCGTCAGCCACGCCCCTCATCACTGCAGCATGCCGAATTTCTGGTATTCAATTCAATTCAATTCAAAAATCAGTTTATTCAAACGACTAATAAGAAATACATGTGAATCATCTGGGCCCTTAGCCTTCTCGGCTAGACTTGGGCCCATGCAGGAGCAGCTCTTAGCAACTGCCACAGTCAGAAGTAATGCCGGCCGAAATCCGCGGGGTTCGAACTAACCAAAGCAACGAACTTTCGAGTTCGAATTAAGCGAACTTTACTTCCATACCAGTGTGCTGTTTCTCACCAGGGCCCTCCGGCGCGTTCGCATTAAGCAGACGGTTGAATTAACCGAGGTCGAATTAAGGGGAGTCGACTGTGTAGCGATTTCGGCACGTTGCTCAAATTTCGCCAGGTGAGAGCAGAGGCGCGATCGAACTCAAACAACGAGGAACGTGGCGCCCAAAAGGCTGTATCTCGCAAAGACTCGTCGTGGAAATGCAGCTGCCTTTCGGTTGACTTCCACGCATTTCCTGACACACTGCAGCCGCATACCACGAATGATGTCAGACGGGGACCTCCCCTGCAAAGTTCACGTGCGCACGTAGACAAGTTTGTAGATGTCTAAACGAAAGTTGCATACGCGCGATAAGAGCTGAAACGAGCTCTCTGACAGGCAGAGGCGTTCCGGGACCGCAAGATTAGTTGAGCGAACGAAACGTTTACCACGGCAAGCGGAAAAAAGTATCAACCCTTCCGGCTGGTGCACCAGTGGCAGCTAGAATGAAATCCTCCATTAAAAATGCTGTACCACAATCAGACGTCCCGCAACAGAAAGGCTATTGAAGCAAACATGGCAACACAAAGTCTATTAAAGGAAACATCGCAACAGAGAGCCTACTGAAGGCAAAAAAAATGTTACCAAAAAAAACTGCCTTTACAACGACTTTCGTAACTATCGAAAGACGCAATATACAAAGATGCCGAATGCGCCAAAGATATTAATGTTAAAGGAACAGCACTGTATACTACAAGAAAAGAAAAAGAAAGGAGTGAGAAATTGCAAAGAATCAAACGTGACACATGGGTATCCCCGAAAAAGAACAACGCGGCTAAGAAAGTTTTAATTTGAGCATACTACAAGAATATTAATGATCCGAAGACAGATCTAGAGGAAAACTATATGATCTGACAGCGTGGCACAACTACTTTGACGAAGCTAGGGGTCACACGCGAACGCGTATTAAATATGTAGCACCCAGCGCCACACCGTTCTACAGAATAAAGGAAGAACACGCTTTTTGGAACGCCCCTCTATATTGATCGCAAGTCAGAGGCAGAAAATGTTACATAAATAGAGAAAGGTCACGTAGTGAACGATAGCAGCTTCTCAGAACACGACAAGAAGTACAGTTTTCCAATTTACGTAAGACAAAAAAACTAATTCATTGGCTCTCCGTCACTTCAGAGGAAACAAAAAACACACGCTAGACAATAGAACTCTTCTTCGTGCTACGTCATATTTATCTGCAAATTTCATTTCGCATCGAACGTGTGGACGCTTCGTTATTTATGCATACGCATTTATTTTTGCGCATAACCTCTTCGAAGTCGCAGTAAAAGGTCAGGTCGTACCGGGGCACATTCGATTTGCATTCGGGATATAAACCTGGAGCAGGCGAGAAGTCGTGCAGGTTATTATCGCGCGCAGGAGTCCGGAATCCATTTTTCGCGAGTCACCCCCACTAACACGGGTCCAGTACCCAACGACGCGAGCTACGTATAAATAAGTAACGCGCCCGATGACCGAAAGGGCGCGCAGATTTCCGGGGCCACTGGCTTATGCGTCCTTTCGAAAGCCCGCTCTCGCAACCAATTTCGACGCAGTTCTCCGTTAGAAGTGTTACTCCAGGAGGGAAATGCGAAAATGCTCATCTCGTTTAACGTTTCTCGCGTCGAAACCGAAAACGAATGGACTCGTTCTGGATATCGACCGCCTTTTGAACAGATTCATTTTTAAAGGCGGTGCATGTATCATGCGCGTGTGTGCACGACAACACACAAGATCTCCGCAAGATTTCAGAACAATCGGCAGATCACCACCGTTACGAACGCATTCCTTCACGTCGGCATAAAAAAAACAAAAGCCACAACAATACACTGCAACATGCAATGAAGAGCAGCTTCTATATATATATAACCTAACCTCCCAAGAATGCAGAGAATATATGCGAAAACACAGGGTTCTCTGTCTTCTACAGGAATGCTGGAGAGTGAACTTTTTTCATTTCATTTCATTTATTTTTCCCTTAAAGGCCCGAAGGCATTACATGTCAACATGTAATGCCTTCGGGCCTTTACATGTTGACATGTTACATTACGAGTTGACATTGTCATTACATGACAATGTCAACTCGTAATGAAAATTCGCGTTGACATTGAAACTAATCTATTGAGTTTCCAGTATTTTTCAGAAGAACAATCTTCAGAAAGCTATCGAATGAAGTCCGAAGTTTTATGAACGTTCTCTTCATCGATTAATTGAGAAGCTGAGTGATCCCACCTCCTACGCTCTTCTAACAGAAGCGCGATGACGTCAACACCCCTTCACTATAAACAACACACCCAAGTACGCTAAGTGAACACATGTTTTGACTATTCTTCAGAACGTGTGCACCAATGTTTCTTTCCCTTTGAAGTCTGCACAATCGCAGTTACACAAATGCTGGACTTGCACGGTCGCGCACTTTTTGCCGACGGACTTTTATAACCGTTCAGCCAACAATCATACTCCCAGGAAATAGACTTGTCACGACCTTTGGCTTTACACACAGTAACGTTTTTCTTTCTTAGTGAACAATCTAAAAGGACCAATATCAGCATAAATAAACATCACTATTTTGTCGGCAATAGATGCCGAGTACGGACACACACCCACTCACGCACGGGCACTCTGTGTGAACGTGTCCTTGTGTACGGGCTCTCTGGACCACCAAAATTAACATCACCGTTCCACAGACCGCACAAGCACCACCAAACAACACGTCCCGCCCCCCCCCCCCCCCCTTGCTTCTAATAGAAACCTACGGGCCATATATCATGCAGATCATGCAAATCAACCTCGGTGAGGCTGAAGCCCTTCAACCGGCGCTACGGAGAGGGCTTCAACTGACGACGACAACAGAAAAAAAGCAGCTGCCTCATCTGGGCCGCTCCTTCACATTACGTCACACGAATGCGGCTCCCCCATCGGCCGTGTCCCGGTACGGCACACCTGATCCATGACACCGGTTTATGCGATCGTTAGCGACGGTCTATCGGGAGTGCTTAAAGCTCTGACGCCAGCCCATAGTTACGAGCAGCTATTGTTAATGGTTCTCGCTCTAGCAGGCGTAGTAAATATGCAAATGAAACACTCTAGAAACAACTCGTCTTGAAGCGACGCTGCCGACCCAGAAAACCGCGCATGGAAACAAAAAAAAAGATAAAATATTTAATGTCAACTGTAACTTGACCTTCACCCTTTCAAGTCGGCGACTCAGCGCTACAAGAATAACATCCCTCGTGAAACCTTAGATGCTGTGAATGCGCGCTTCGGCTGGCAGGCGTGCAGTTGACGTTTGCGTCCATTTTGAACATGCCTTTTCTTTTCCTTACAGCGGGGCGCTCAGACTCATTTTGTTGCGCCGAGAACATGACCTCCCCCCCCCCCCCACTCCACCTGATTTTTTTTTCGTTCATCGGGCCGTTTCTCGCATGCAGAGTTAAGAGAGAGAGAGAGAGAGAGAAACGTTTATCGTACGAAACAGTGTCCCGAGCGAGGACGGGCATCACCCTAAGGTGGGAAGGCTCCTTAGTCCAGGAACCCTCTGGCTTCGACTGCCCTCTTGGCCCTGGCGACGAGTTGTCGTTGGTCTTACAGGTCCCCGAGGGTTAGCTTGGCCTCCCACGTTTCGAATAGGTCGTTTGCTTCTATTGCTCGTTTTGCGTGCGTCTCTGGTTGCACTTCGCTGCCTTCCTGCCACGGGCATTCCAGGAGCAAGTGTGCCAGAGTGTCGGGCACGTTGCAGAGTGGGCAGAGGTATCCGTAGAGCGTCGGGTAGAGGCGATGCATTATCATTCCGTGCGTGTACGTATTACTTTGCAGTTGAGAGAAACAATATTCTTCATGAAAATATTTGTTCTCAGACTAGACACATGCATATCGCTCAGCGATTCAAACGGCACGAGCGCACACCGCGTAGCAGACGGCGCCCTTGGAGTCGACCGCGGTGGCCGCAGGGTGTTTGTTGATCGCTACAACGGCACCACGTGACAAAGGTTGGAACTTTCAGCGTATAAACCACAGTTCGTCAACCCGGTGTCAACAGCGCCCACTAGTGGCCAAAAAGTAAACAACGCCGGCCGCCATCTTGTTCCGGGTAGGCTTATCGCGTTCCAATCGCTGAGCACTGCACCTCCTCGTCTTTTTTTTTACGCTTTCGATTTTATTTATTTCGTGATATGGTCACGTTTAATTGAGAGGCGACTTTTGAAAGATGCCGTTGAGGTCCGAGTCGTCGATGGGTTGGCGCAGCACCGACAAAAACACCAAGGCGCAAGCTTCTGGGAGCAAGTGGCCCAAGCACGTGGAACAAGAAGGGTTGAAATCTGGGCCAGTTGGTACATACTTGAAGGAAAAAAAACCAGTCAAAAAACACAAAGGACAAGAGGAGACACCAGTTCACACCAGTCGTTGTGGTGTGAGCCTCTCCTCTTGTCCTTTGTGTTTTTTTACTGGTTTTTTCCCTTCAAGCGTGGAACAAGCGCGTGGCAATATTTAATATGTTGACAACTCAATTTATTTATTTATTTATTTATTTATTTATTTATTTATTTATTTATTTATTTATTTATTTATTTATTGCCCATCACACCTACTAACTCATGAAGCGGTACAGGCACTCATAAAGCTTCATAACAACCAAATTCGGTGGAAAATTTAGAGCGACATTTTCAAGCAGCGTTCAAAAGAGCTTGCCTTCGGTTCAAGCCACAGAAGGCCAAAAGAAAAAAAAGGAGACGGCACGAGAGCAACAAAGAAAAGAAAGGCGTCACACGCTAATTCGCATTTCGCAAGAGCGAAATCTTAAACACAAATATCCCCAGACTCGCAACACACAATCCCCTTAGGAGCCAACGGGCCGCGCAGGCAAAGTACAAAAAAACAACAAAAAAAACAACAAGAAGTACAGAGCGCAGCCCGGTTGCAAACCCGACAGCGCGGCATGGACGGCTGGCAAAGGCAAAGAAAGAAAGAAAGAAAGAAAGAAAGAAAGAAAGAAAGAAAGAAAGAAAGAAAGAAAGAAAGAAAGAAAGAAAGAAAGAAAGAAAGAAAGAAAGAAAGAAAGAAAGGAAAACGGGAATCGAAAACACTGCTGGCTCGCGAGCCAAACCGTTCTGCGTTCCGTGCGGCTAAAAATAGCGTCCACCTTGTCTGACTTGGCGTGCAACCTTCGTGCGTGCCGTCGGTGTCGTACTGCAAATCATTTCCAAGGTAACGGCACAGCGCCTCAACGAGGGAGAAAAAGAAACAACAACGCCATAAGCGAGGACAGACGGAGAGAGAGAGGGCCGACCACGCGGTAAAGAGGTGCTCGCTCCGCAGCAAGGAACAGGGCGGATTGATAGAGAGATATACCGAAGCGAAAAGAATCGTTGACATTCTGTGGGATTCCTGTTGAGTTTCTGCAGGGTGCCCCCCCCCCGGCTAACTTTAGCCAGTGTCAAAAATATGCAAATGCCGCGCACAGAGGGAGGGAGAGAGAGGGCCGACCACGCGTTAAAGAGGTGCTCGCTCCGCAGCAAGGAGCAGGGCGGATTGATGGAGAGAGATACCGAGGCCAAAATAATCGTTGATATTACGTAGAATTCCTGTTGAGTTTCTGCAGAGTGCCCCGGTTCACTTTAGCCAGGGTATCAAAAATATGCAAATGCCGCGCATCTAGGCAGAGCGAAGGTAATGTTGTTTGCCGTCGCTTGGAGATACTCAGACAATTGTTTTTTTTTTCATTCTGCCTAATTGGATAGTTAGTATTAAATAATAATTAAATTTTTGAAATATTGTAATTAGATGAAAAGTGTCAACGAGAAAACTGCAGGGCGACACGAAAAACTCCCGATACAGCTTTCTGTTGCTCAATACGGGCTGTATAAAAGTTTTTCAGAGCGCGAAAGGCCGCGAATGCACGAAAAATTGCCGCCCGACTGGCCGCTCGAGGCACTCTAAGTGTATTAACGGGCTTCTTTCACGCTCGGGAAAACACTGTTATGCAGCACGTATTGAGCAACAGAAAGCCGTATCGGGGAGTTTTTCGTGTCGCTCTAGCGTTTTCTCGTTGACACTCTTCAGCGAATTATAATACTTCAGAAGTTGAATAGTTAGTTAAGAATAATTACGTAGTTAGGCAGAATGAAAAAAAAACGAGTATCTCGAAGCGACAGCACACAACATTAACTTGGCCCTGTCCAGATACCTGGCATCTGCATATACTTAAACTAAGGCTAAAGTTAGCTGGGACACTCCGTATATAACCTTCAATATGCAATATTTCTTATTGAACCCACAAAGCCCAAAGCACCATTCTTTATACGCTGAATAGGATACCTAAAGACCCCAATTTAGGCGCTGAAAAGCCAACGTACAGCTCATACAGGCGTTTCCTGACATGATGTGGAGAGTCTTCTGTTGTGGATAGTACAGCAAGTCACTTACAAATTAGGCACACTCTTAAGCGAAATTACACCCTTCGAGGTGTATTTTGTCCCACAACGATAATCGTCATCTGTCTTGCTTGCATTTTCTTTTTCTTCAAAACGCTGCGCTCGCTACTTTTCCTCGAGAATGCTCGGTCATGCTGATAATGTGCAAGCCGTTTTCGTGACTTGGACGCGCCGGACTCGCATCGTTAAACAAAAGAAATGCGAGCAAGACAGATGACAATCATTATTGTGTCGCTCGATATACGACATGAAGGGCGTGAACTTGCTTATGCGTGTAATTACCGTACTAATTAATTTTTACTAAACGGTCCACCGCTCTTTTCATTCGTACCAATACATTATCTGCGGCCACAAATAAATGAGAACAGGTCGATCTAAACTTTAGCAAGGGAGGCTGAATGAGGTGACGCATTTGACATTTATTACCATGTTCAGACAACTTTGGAGTTGGCTGTGTGTTTTCTTTCTCCACACGCTCTTGCACATCACGAAACGACGCAACACTCTTATAGCACAGTATTTCTTTTTCTTTTGCTGCACAATCCTTTCAAACTGCTGTCTCTAACAACAGAAAAGAGAAATGAATACGCGATTAGCACAAGCCACAACTGCCACAACAGACAAAGCAATAGTTTATATGCGGGTGTGTCAGCTTAGAGGAGTGCAAGACACCAAAACTGGCAAAATTCACCACAGCATGACCTCTGCACGCTTACAAGGAACGCTTTCACGAAGTATTCATTGTATTTAAAGGGAGGAGATAAAGAACTAGTAAAAGTAAGAAGCGGATTTTCAACTTATAGTAACTGCACAGATCTCCACATTTGTCGTATTGTGGTCTCGTTCTTGCAGCACAGCTCTGCTTCAACACGACAAAGAATCCACGTGGACGCAACGTCGCGCTGCACTCAATCGGCTTGACGAAGAGTCTTTCACGCGACAGTAGGTGGGCCATTTTGTCGTCCCATTCGCAGCTTCAATTGGCCTGCTGGAGATAAACACCCCGCTGGCTGCACAAAATGGTGACCTCGATGACGTCAGCGAATACCCCAACTGCTGACGTCATCAACACCGCCATATTGTTGTCCAGCCAGCGTGCTCGCAAGCTGCGCTTTTTTTTTCTCGCTCTCTGTCGATCTCTTCACTTCCAACAGCACACTCGAAGCTGCACGAACAGAACAAAAATGGCGGACGTGACGTCACGTGTTCCCGCCGCCAGCGTGATTGTCTTGCGCACGCGCACAAGTAACTCCCGCTAAGCAGTTGTGCGCGCATTACTAGCGTACACTGGTGCGGAGTAGGAGGTACACTGGTGGTGCACTGGTGTAAGCGCTCAGCCAGAAATCTCTCCAGTATCTGCCGCGTGATGACAGCACTCGACGTCCTTCTATCCGCGGGCGCATTTTCTTTTTCTTTTCTTTTTCGCCATATCCGGCATCTTTTCCAGCAGCTGTAAGCGTACATGCGGTGACACTTCCAATCAAAGCGTCAACGCAGCAAGTAGTATTTTCTCTTCGGCGGGGACGTATGCTCATCAGTGACGTTGCCGGAATTCGCAACCCATCCCACTAAAGCCCGTACCTCCAACACACACACACACACACACACACACACACACACACACACACACACACACACACACACACACACACACACACACACACACACACACACACACACACACACACACACACACACACACACACACACACACACACACACACACACACACACACACACACACACACACACACACACACACACACACACACACACACACACACACACACACACACACACACACACACACACACACACACACACACACACACACACACACACACACACACACACACACACACACACACACACACACACACACACACACACACACACACACACACACACACACACACACACACACACACACACACACACACACACACACACACACACACACACACACACACACACACACACACACACACACACACACACACACACACACACACACACACACACACACACACACACAAACGACGCGACCGACGCTCCCGGCTTTTAATAAACACATCGTCGCACTCGTACGGTGACACGTGAGGAAAAGGCGTGCCGGAAAGAATTCCGGAGGGGCGGTGGGCGAGATGGCGTTATTAGAACCGGAGGGGCGCTGCTGATTATTTGACGAGGGCGTCGATGAAGAAGACTAACTGTAGCGGAATTTCGTCTTTCTCGTTTCGCAAGCATAGCGTCCGTTGAGTGCCCAGCATTCCATACCGAAATTGAACTGAGCCCGATGCAGAAGTCTATTTACTGCATTACGCGCGAGGGGCCGCTACCGGAATCTCTGTATACACATTTCTGTGTTGTTCTTCTTTTCTTTTTCAACTTACTTTTTGTTGCGTTCAACATACTTTCTGCTGACACATAACTAACTGAACGTCGTACTTGATTTCGGCGATCTACCCTGCGCTTTATGATGTCGTAGGGTTCAATACCTTGTCGAGGTGTCGTGCCTGCGTGGAACCTGTTAATTAAGTTAGATAATCGCGACCAATCAATAAGCTACCCAAATCAACCAAAAAGCAACAAAATATCGCGACCAAAACTTCAAGAAACACTTCGGTAAGTCAACGATCGGCTAAGCCTAACGTCGCACTGCTTATGCAGTCCTGCGGGGAACCGCATTACACAAGGCACGACACACGGTGTGATCTTTTTTTCTGCCTCCGTGTGATCATTCGCTTGTTTTTCTTAAAGAAACAGCTGAATCTTAGGTTAGCGAGCAGGACATCACCTTTTGCCTACACGAATCGGCGGTTCACGCTCCGTGGCCTGTTGAAAGAACCATCCGCAAAACAGCTGAAAGAACTGGGGTGCGATCTTGTACGCGTTCCAAAATAGAACGGAGGCGGTTCGTTCTTTACGTCACGAAATAGGCGGTGTGTTCCGTTCCGTTCGTCCGATAGCAGACGACACGGAATGATTGACAGCAGATATCACGTCACAATTGAAGTCATGGCATTCGGCACGGTTCAAATTGACGAATCGTATTTGGCTCGGTGGAACCAACCGCCTCCGTTCTATTTTGGAACGCGTACAAGATCGCACCCCTGATGACCAAAACGAAAAGAATAAATTACCAAGACATAGCCGTTACTTTCATTTGGAACCTACATACGACCGCGTCTGACGCCACGTCCTTCTTTAAAGAAAGCAGGACTCAATAAGAGGAAAGAGATTTACTTCTTTCTTCTGCCAGTTTTACGCCGGACAAAAAAGGCAGCGAACCTTTCCGCTGCAAACGAGAGCTGTCGCACTGAAGAGACTTTCAGGACTTTCCATGTACACACCGAAAGGATTCGCGTTCCAAAGAGGATCTAACACTGCTTTTTTTTTTTTCGTGTAGCTCTTCTCAAGTGAACACCTCTTCGCGACTCCGCATTCATATTCCCAGTCCGCAGATCCAATGCCGGGGCCGTGTATAAAGGCGCGCTGAAAAAGCGAGATACGCGGATTCCTCCGGAATGCGAGCGGCCATGGACTATTCTCGCTTCTTCCTTTTTTTTTTCTCCGCGCTGTTTGTTCGTTTGTTTGCTTTCTCGTTTCGCAAAGCTAAGCAACAGGCGCTTTCGACGAACCCACGAGACCAAATCCCCGGTGGAAGCCATAAGGCTCGGAGGAAATGTGCTCGTGCGAGAGCACCTACCGCGGCGTAGCAAACGCGGCTCTTTTTTTTTTTTTTTTTCAGACGCGTGTTGCCAGACCCATCTTAAGGGCTATATACTGTGCAATACTTTGTGGAAGTGCGTTGTCTCCGGGGAACATTAGGAT